>NW_013548433.1:0-2253 GCF_000499425.1 Eimeria acervulina
TATATATATATATATATATTATACACGGCTGCTATAAACGGCGAATTGAAAACAACAATTACAGTGTTAAACAATTAGCGTTGCAGCGCCATCGTTTGGAGGAGGAAGACGCTTGCAATGAGAAAAAAACAGAATAAGAAAAATAAAGAGCGATGTTCAAAGTTAATAAAAAGAAGAATGGTTGAATTAGGTGAATATTCATTTTTAAAGGTAAGACAACAGTAGTAAGAGATAAAAGAAAGAACATTTCTGCTGTCTTTTCTGCATTTCTTCCTCCCTCTCTAAGTTATTTTTCGTGTGTTAATAACTTTCGTTGATTATTTAGGCATTGTTTTGATGTTTCATCAAATAAAATAAACAATTTACTCTTTTTTTCTCCCTTGGCCGAAGCAGATATTTTCGAGGTTTTCTAATACATTTATATTAATGTTCATAAACATCGAGCCTTATCATATTCATATTTATTTATTTTAATTAATTAATTAATTAATTATTTCTTTGATTGTTTGTCGAGAAGAAAAAGAAGAAAAGTATAAATTCCCTACAAATTTCCCTTGCCATCATTCCTTACTATGCGTCGGCAGCACTTTTGCTTGATGAGGTATTAGAGAGAAATAAGGATAAAGTTGTTTATTTTGTTTGTTTTGTTAATTTAATTAATTTATTTATTGTTTTAATCAAACAAAACACTCAAATTTTAAATAGAAAATGAATGTTCAGACTGAGAGAGCAGACTTGGGGCCCACGACGTTGTTGTTGGCTGCCGCTACTGGCTGTAGAATATTGTAATTTAAGTTCGTTTATAATAAACATTTTATATTTATGTATTGCCTTTTAATTATTGTATTTAATTTAAATGCCTATATTTGTTTCTTTTGCTGAAAATACACAAAACACATGATCTACTCTCTGTAAAATGAATATACAATAAGGTGTATATCTGCAATTCTTCTTCCCTCCCTTCTCTTCCTCTCAATTTAAATTCATTTTTATTATTTCCTTCTTTTTATTTCTTTTATTTCTTCGAATTACCTCCGTGAATTCGCGGCTTCTACGCCCGCCATTGGCTCAAGGTTTCAGCGTTTGGCGTTGTAAGGAAACGAAAAGAAGAAAAAGAAGAAAAGAAACGTAAAAAAGAAGCAAATTAAAGAGATAAACCCTCAAAGAAAAGCATACAAACAAAGCAAATAGAGCAGAGGGAAGGCGAATGATAATAATAAACAATTAAAAAAGAATTAAAATTAAAAAAAGAAATGCAGAAAAATCAACAAAAATTTCTCGCGGCAGTTTGCCGCTCTTTCGAAACCGCTTCAACGGCTGTTAGTCGCAGTTTGAGGTAAACAATAATAAATAATATCTTATTATATATTTCATACTATAATATATATATATATATACTGCTTGCTCCTAATAAGCAAGTAATTAATATTATGATAGTTAATACAATCACAAAAGAATTATTATATGTTCAAGCCGGCAGCTGTAATATATAAACAGGCTTTATATATAATATATATAATATATATTTAATATATATTATATATATTTGGATATATATTTATATATATAAACAGCTTCTTTATCAGATGCTTGCTTTACCTCTCTTTATCGTGTTGTTTCGCTGTGCGTATTTATAATTGTTGCACTTGAATATTTTGTTTGTTTGTTTGTTTATTTGTTTGGTTGATTGATTATTTGTTTGTTTGTTTGATTGTTTTTGTTTTTGTTTGTTGAAATGTTTAATTTCTCAGAGAAGCTGCAAATCCTTCGTCTGCATTATTACGGCATTCACTTCCTTCTGTTGTTGACAGCAGATCTCAAAACAACAAAACACATTATCTTTTATCTCTTTATTCTTCTTCTCTCTCTTCTTCTTCTTCTTTATCTTCTTCTTCTCTTTATTCTTCTTCTTCTTCTTCTTCTTCTTTATCTTCTTCTCTTTATCCTTCTGCACCTTCTTCTCTTTATTCTTCTTCTTTATCTTCTTTATCTTCTTTATCTTCTTCTTTATCTTCTTTATCTCCTTCTTCTTCTTCTTTATCTTCTTTATCTTCTTTATCTTCTTTATCTTGTTTATTTTCTTCTTCTCGTTTTATTTCTTTTGAATCGGACGCCAACGTCAAGGCGAACAAAGATGAAGAAAAAAACAAAAAAGAAGGTGATCAAAGCTCTTTAATAATCTATATCTAAATATATATGTATATATAATTATAATTATATTATATATATATATCTACATGTACACATCTATAT
>NW_013548432.1:0-2788 GCF_000499425.1 Eimeria acervulina
CAGCAGCAGCAGCAGCAGCAGCAGCAGCAGGAGCAGGAGGGGGAGCAGAAGGAGTGGGAGGAGAAGGAGCAGCAGGAGAGGGAACAAGAACGGCAGCAGCAGCAGCAACAGCAGCAGCAGCAGCAGCAGCAGGGTTCTATTGCTGTTGGGGCCCCTCTTCTTTTCCAAACCCCCCGCTCGCCGGGGCCCCCACCATCAGGTGTATCAGGGGCCCCTAAGGGGCCCCAAGGAGATAGAGAAGCAGCAGCAACAAGTGGGAAAGAAGAAGCAGCAGATGTTGAGATGTATGTACACCGCACGCTGCAGCACCTGCTGCAGGGTGGAGCACATCTTGTTGCTCGTCAGCGCATCCGTCTTGTCTTTCGCTTTCCCAAGTGCATGCAGCAGCAAGTAATGCAGCAGCTAAGTGCTGTTGCTCCTCATTCACAGGCTGCGCCACACAGCACCAGCAGCAGCAGCAACAGCAGCAGCACCAGCAGCAGCAGCACTGAAGGGGGGGCCCCTCATCAAACGGGGGCCCCTTATAGGGGCCCCTTTGTTAAAGCAAATTTGCTGCATAATGAATCCAGAAGAATTCATCAACTCCCCGAAGGGGGCCCCCAACATCAAGGGGGGGCCCCCCTTGGGGGCCCCAGTGGGAACCCTAGAGGGGGCCCCCCTGGGGGCCCTAGAGGGGGCCCCCCTTTAGAAGAAGAGGGGGGGGCCCCTGTTATGTTAGGATGGAGTAAGGGGAGGGGGCCCCTTGGTGGTGGAGGTGGGGGGAGGGGGGCCCCCTGTGTTAGGGGCCCTTGTTTTGAAGGTTTAAGTTTTGATGTTGCTGCTGCATCGGAGAGAGAAGAAGACAGAAAAGTTTATTTAAATGAAGATATTATCGAACTACAGCTTCCTTTTCTGTCTGTTAATGATGTCTTTGTCTCCGAAGCAAATGTAGCTAAGGCCCTTTATGCAGACATTTCAATTGATGGAGACACCCGAAGATATAAAAGCTCAGGTGTACTCGTATCCACAGGTAAGCAGCAGCAGCAGCAACAGCAGCAGCAGTAGCAGCAGTAGCAGCAACGGCAGCAGCAGATGCAGCAGAAGCAGCAACAGCAGCAATGGCAGCAGCAGAAGCAGCAAAAGCAGAAGCAGAAGCACCAGCAACAAGAAGCAGTACTAAATGCTGCAGCGGTGGAAGCAACAGCAGTAGCAGCAGATGCAGCAGTAGTAATAGCAGCAGCAGCAGTTGTATCCTTAGCAGCAGCAGCAGCAGCAGAAGCAGCAGATCTTTGAGTATAAGCAGAGACAATAAAAGAAAAAGATAGTATAAATCAAGCTTCATGGTGTTAGGGTGTACGTGTAGATGGATTTGCAGTGTATGCAGTTGGGGTGTATATGCATGCGTTGTTGTTTTATAATAGCAGAGGGGCATTTAAATTAACAAAAGAAGTGCTGCATGCATGCAGCACTTCATTTCTCGCTGCTGTTTCTACTATAAAAACATGTGCTGCTTCTTCTACTTGCTTCAGCGTATGTTTCTGCATGCATGCATGCATGCATGCATGCATGCAGAAACATATGCTGCTGCTTCTACGTGATTGGGGTGTATGCATGCATGCATGCAGAAACAAATGCCGCTGCTTCTATTTGATTGGGATGTATGCATGCATGCATGCATGCATGCGGTGCTGCTTCTATTTGATTGGGGTGTATGTGCAGGTACGGGTTCGAGTGCGTGGAATTATAATATGGGTGCCGTTGACAAACAACAAGTAGAGACAATCGCGAAAGAAATATTTAAAAGGAGATCTGCACTCAAACGTCAGCCTAATATCTATTTATATCTTTATATATATATATACATTTATATATCTTTTATTTATTCACATATATATATATATGTATATGTTTATCTATTTATCTATATATTTATGCATATATGTATACGGATATATGTATAAACAGATACATACATATATATATATATATAGCATTATAGTGTATGTCTTCTAGTATATGCATGCATTGTAACGCATACCTTCTAGTGTATGCATGCATGCATGCATGCATGCATAATTATATGAGTGTATGAAGGGGCTCTGAGTTGTTATTTGGGGTGTACGTGCAGCTGAGTGTGACGAATTGAGCGACTTGGAGTTGCAGCAAATTGTCGTGAAAGCCAACGAGAAACTTCTTCTTAACCCCGAAGCACTTTGCATGCGTTTTATTATTCGAGAGCCGATTGAAAATAGGTAAGAAAATATATTATTTATCTTTTCTAGTGCATTATTTTATGCATATGTTAAGGTATAAACTAATGCGTATGAATGCATATATATATATATATATAAATATGTATATATGTATGTAAATATATATATATATGCATGTATGTATATATACATGTATATATATATATTATATAGATTTTTATATGTGTACGTATGTATGTATATCTAACGTAAAGAAACAGCTGCATATACACCCTAAAATAAACACAAATAAACACCTGTGTTTAAATAGCAACATAAATACAAATAAAGAGCTGCATATACACCCTAAAGAAGAGAAAGACAGCTGCCTATACACCGCAACAAATGAGAGAGGAGAGCGTCTTTCTATGTGTTGGAGTGCTGTAGCATAATATGTTTACAAATTTAGTAATAGAAGCAAATTATATATTATATCTAGTTTATACGTAATATATAATATATAAATATATAGTATATAATATATTATATATAATATATAATATATATAATATATAATACATAATATATAATATATAATATATAATATATAATATATT
>NW_013548431.1:0-2606 GCF_000499425.1 Eimeria acervulina
TATATCTGTATATATATATATATATATATATATATACATATATATATATATATATATATATATATATATATATATATATATATGTATAGATTTCGCTATATATAGGTTTCGCTAAATATATAGTAGTAAGAACACAATATATATATGGGGTATATAATATATTTAATATATATAATATATACTCTTATATACAGTAGTTATATTTTACACAGTACATACAATATATATACATCATATATATATATATATATATATATACATGTATATATATGTAATATCTAGACTATCAATAACATCTCTAATATAAAAAACATATAGAATATGCACAATACATATAATTTGCGGTGTATTAAAAAGATTGAGATAAAAATACCTTCGGTAAATTCAAAGAAAAAATGTTTGCTAGCCTTCAATCCACTCTGTATTGATTTTATATCTATTCGTTTGTAGTAATTTAATAACGTTTATAATAATAAATAATTAAGTAGAAAAACATTAATAATTATGTTAATTTAATTTATTTGTTTAATGTTTTTCTTCTAGTTGTTCTTATTTAACAAACACACAAGGAAGCTGTTCTCTTGCATGCAGCCCTAAAAGATATAAAGAAGAGGGATGAGTTTATGAAATAAAAATAAAATAATATTCAAATAATATATTATAATTTACAATAAAAAACAAAGAAATAAACTCTGAGTGTTTTCAGAGATTTCGATGAGAGGTGTGAAGCAGCAAGACAAACAAAGTAGAAAAAGTGTTTATTTATCAATAAATACGGACAAACAAACCTTAAATTCTTTATTTTGTTTATAATTTATTCTTTTTATTTGATTTTCTCTTCTTTAACTCCGTCTTAAGGAGGAAATTTAATTCGTTTTTCTGCATATTTCGCTGTTTTGCGCTGCTTTTGCGGTGTACGTACACCTCAAAATATCTGCAAATTACTGCAGAGCTGCGGTGAAGAAGAAGGGTATTTCATCGAATTAACAGCAGATAAAGGTTTATAATTGGATTTATAATATACTTTTATGGATATTTTCTTTAATTTCTCTTGGATTCCCTCGAAATTCTTTATTGTTTCTTCAGAATGTTGAACGAGTTGCAGGCGGCGAATTCTTTATCTCAGCAGCGTGGTAGAGGCATTTACACTCCTCCTTCAGATTCTTTTGAGATATCTTTAGATGAGCCTATATCAATAACAATAAAGAGAGAGCTACAGAGCGTATGGAAGAAACTTATGTACGTTATACACCCTAGATCTGTTCAAGAAGCAGGTGCAGGCTTACGAGATTGGGAGCTCTGGGGGCCTTTAATTTTATGCATTTCTTTGTCTCTTTTGTTGTACTTCTCGAAGAATGGTGGAGCAGCAGCAGGAGGTTTATCTTCTCCTGATTTTCAAGAAGAAAGACGTTTTGCATTTGTTTTAGTATATATGTTTTTAATGCTAGGCTCTTCTATTGTAACTCTAAATGCACAACTTCTAGGCTCCCGTCTTTCTTTCTTTCAATGCGTATGCGTACTTGGATATTGTTTATTTCCTTTAACAGCAGCAGCAGCAGCTAATCTCCTCTTCTTAAATGCTCCTAGAGGCTTCAGATTATTTACTGTTTTACCTGCACTTGCATGGGCAGGCAGGGTTGCAAGCGCTTTCTTACAACCTCTTACCGATACTAAAAGAAGAATCCTTGTTGTGTATCCGGTTATTTTGTTTTATGTTGCTGTTTCTGCTATCATATGCGCTATCTAAACTCTGCTTTATTTCAGGTGTACGTACACCTCAAATTAAGCAGAAAAAACGCAGCCCGCCTTATTATTATTTTCTACTTATTTCCTACTTTTATTTTTTTGGTGCTCTTACCATAAACAAACAAATTCATAAAATAACAAACCCTCATTTCAACTCTATCACTATAGCTAGCTATCTGGCTAGCTAGCTATCTGGCTAGCTAGCTAGCTAGCTAGCTAGAACGTGCATTGTATTATTATTTCTTTTCTGAATGCCGTGCACACGCTGTCGATGCAGATAAAGAAATACACAAAAAGATTAAAAATAATAATAAGCAAACGAACAAATAAAAGATAGAAATAAATAGATAAATGCAATAACCAACAAATAAACAAACAATTATCACGCTTATCAAATAAGAATTTAAAAAGAAAGCGTTCAAGAAGAAATGAAGGGCTGGAGGTATTTGTAAAGACAGCAGAAAAATAAAACAAATAAAATAAAACAAGACAAAATAATTTTGTATACACATACACCACTCATCACTGCATATTATATATACATATATATATATATATATAATATGATTATATATATATGTATATATATCTGCACGTAGGTATATTTACAAGTATATATATATATATATATATTCACATATATATATATATATATATGATTATATATATGTCTATATATATATATCTGCACGTAGGTATATTTACAAGTATATATATATAAATATATTCACATATACATATAATATATATATGATTATATATATGTCTATTTATATATACGTATATATATATATATATATAATTAATTAATTACACAGATGACAACAATATATTAAATACATATCATATACACACACCAT
>NW_013548430.1:0-3305 GCF_000499425.1 Eimeria acervulina
GTATATCTGCTGCTTCTTATTAACTCTTTTTTTACATCTTATGAAGTGTGTTGTTTGCAAGGCATAATTGCCTTCATCTAATAAAAGGGGTTTATTTCCTTTACTTCAAACATATACAAAAAGCAAACAGCACATCTCAAACTGGAGGGTTTCATGCATATAACATTGTTTAGAAGATAAAAGAAGTCTTATAAAGAAGAAGAATTAATTGTTTTGTTCACCTCCTAAGGTCTTAGTTAAATACTCAGGGCTTCCATCCCCTAATTAATGGAGATTTATCAGAATTTATCATCCACTGTTTGCAGTGTATCTGCAGATTAAAAGTTTTTTTGAAATGTTCTATGATGCATGTTTATTCACAGACTAACCGGCGAGAGGAGGATAAATAAATACATTGAAACAGGCAATTATATCAATAAACTGAGGGGTTAAACTATAGATATTTACTCCTTAGTTAATGGAAGTTAAGCTCTTCCATATAAATAAGTGCTCCGTAGCAGAGATTGTTCCTAGAGAAAAGAAATATATATAACTTGCGCGGCTGCTGAGATGATATAAAGAAAAGAAGAAGGGGCTCCCTCTACAGGGTGGGGTGTCTATACATTAGTAAGAAAGAAAAACGTCAATTCTCTCTCTTTAAATGAAGACAGTGAATAAGAAGAAGCCTTTTGAAATAAACTAAATATAGAGAGCCCCCTGCATGCAACTAAAGACACGTTAACCTCCTGAGTAAGTCACTTGCACTCTTTAAAGGATTTTTCTTTGAGTGTTTTTTAAACTTTGCTACTCACGAGCTCAACTCCAAAAGATCGAGGGTTTCTACTATATATAGTTGCCAGGAGCGTGCATAGGTATTTCAACGATAACAACTAAGCATCGTACCCATTGAAAACAGTTTTAAAAATATGAAGAAAATTGTTATCATTTAATATATTAATTCAATTTTTTTTGAATTTTCCTTGCAAATCTATGGCTGGGTTTCGGGGCTGGCGTACCTGGCTGTTGAGTTTTAGTTGCTCTTCATTCATCTAGGAACTACAGATTTATTTTTAATTTTGATATTAATTAAATTTATAATTTTTTAAATCCAGGAATTGTCTTTTATCGTAATTTCTTCCTCACCTACGAGACGGTTGTTTGCTGGTGAGTGCTGATGAGAGCGGCGTATAGTAATTCCTCAGGTTTCTTCATATAATTGTTCGTTTTTCTCGTTTCTTTTCACTAAATGCATTGTAAGACATGTTTATATTACTTATTTATATTCTTAAATCCTGGTTATTGATAAAGCTCCCGAGATTCAACGCCAACAACACCCCCGGATGAACCGAGCGGCCAGCTCGCAGTCTTCATAGTTTTCTTTTGAATTTATTTCAGGAAAGCTGCATGAATTCGCGAAAATTTCGTCTTTCTGTTGGTTTTTTTGTGGTTTTTCGCTGCATGCCTCAATCCGCATCTCCTAAGCCTTCAGGCGAGTGCTTAAAGCCTCGCTGTTCAGCTCGACCTATGCCTTTTGAATAGGCAAATATATATATATATATATATGTTTGTGTATATATGTATTGTGTAGATACATATACGTATGTACCAGATACATGTGTATACCTCTATACAGCTTCAAGATACATATATCGTAAAGCATGCGTAGTGCGCAAGACAGGGAGGGTTTATCTTGTTGTTTATTGCTGAATGTCTTGCAGAGAAGGTTTTATTGACCCTAATTCTTTTTGATTTTCTTGTGTTTTTCTCTTTCATGATTGCAGCAACTACGCTGAGTGGAGAGGAAAATGGCGCTTGAGCCCGAAGGCAAGTCGTAGCTACGCATTTTCTTGCAATTAGCTGAACTTAACCTCGCAGCAAATGAAAATAGGAGCACTGGCTGCACGTTTATATCGTTTTACTGAGAAGAATATATCCTTTGTTGTGTGTATGTGTATGTTTGTGCCTTGTTCTATTTGCAGCTTATAATGTGCTGATTGGTGTTGGAGTCTTTATCATGGTTATTATCGCCTTTGCAACTTATGTCAATATACAGCTGAGACAGCGTGATGTAGGAAAGCCGAAGAAGGTACGTTTTTTATATTATTTACTATTTGTTGCTGCTGCTGCATCGAGCTTCGCGGTCGTACTTAGAGTAGTTATGCAGATGCGTGCGCTGCTGCCAATAAAACAATATCCTCTGCCTTTTAGTTTATGTTTCTGTGCGACTTCAGTTAAAGAAGAAAGACAAAGAATACTGGTCGTTAGATTAAACCTCTACATCTCTTCAATTGGCTCTCCTTCTTTGACTCTTTAGAACGCTTTTATCTATCAACGCGTTCTATCGGCGAACTTCTCCAGCTTATTTATATATATATATATATATATATAGGGCGAACTGCGAGAATGTAGCGGTGGTGAGGGTTTAGAGTTTAGGGTTTAGGGTTTCTTCGGAAGTATTTTAGAGCGCCGCCTTCCTTTTCCCTTCCTCTTCTTGCGAGATTCTTGCGAGACGCAAGAAGTGTATTATGTAGCTAGGCAGCAAAGGCTTCGACACCAAGTACTTGCGATATAAACAGATGTATATGAACGACAAAGAACCCTAAATAGAAACAACCTCCCAACTTGTTTGACGCATTTGTTTGTTTGAATTCTCTTCCGTCTCACCGATACAAATAGACAAAGCATTACTCCCCATGAACGCATGCAGCTTCTTACGTTGCAGACAAATTCCTTTATGGATTATGTGCACATCTTCATATTTTATTGTCGCTTTCTCTGCTAGGAGAGGGAAAAGTGTCTAGCTACATGCATGCATTCATGCATGCAGGAGAGAAATGCATTAAAGCAGAACCCTAAGGATTAATAATATTAGTTATAATAGTGTTAATAATATCATTACTACCTCGGATATCTAGCTTAAACAGCGGCACCCCGCGCCTGCGCTTCCCACAGCAACTCTAAAACAACGAAATTGCAAATTTCGTTCGGTTTGTTGATTTCATGAATTATCATTGCAACAATAATATTTATCCTAATACAATAAAATATTTTCTATCATATTATATCAATAATAATATTGATTTTGTGGATTATCATTGCAGAAATTATTGTTTCTATTATTGCTATGGTTGTGTTGATTACTATTATTATGTACTATGGCTTGCATACAGCTTTCCCTCCATTGTTTGGTGTTCACAGAGCAGCTGGGATTTTAAAGCTGTTATGCTTCTTCATGTTTATCATGCATGCAGTTGCAGGCATTCTTCCCTTTAAGTCTTCATATCCAGCAGCCCCAGAGCGTCTTCTTGCTCGGTTGTTCGTTTGTA
>NW_013548429.1:0-45528 GCF_000499425.1 Eimeria acervulina
TATATATATTATATATAATATTATATATATAATCATATTCATTATTGTAGATACATACGCGTATAATAACAGCCTTTAGTAGGCATACATAATATTAGTAATATAAATAATAAAATATATGTAAAGTAAATGCAAGCATACAGACAAACAGCAACAAAGAAACAAACAAAAAGAATTAATAATAATAATAAGGGTTTGAGAAGACAATACAAAAAGAAGAAAAACAAGAAAAGCAATTATTACTCTTCATCGCTAATCAGCAGCACCTCATCTGCTGCTGCTGCTGCTGCTGCTGCTGCTGCTGTTTTTTGTTTTTTTGTTATTAAATTCTCATCATCGTCTTCAAGGTCAATGACTACCGCTTGAGTGTCTCTGAAGAAAAAAATAAATAAACAAAAACAAAAAAGTATACAAATAAAAACAAAAGAAATGAATAGAAAGAAGAAGAGATAAAGAAAAAAAGATATGGCAGCAGCAGCAGCAGCAGCAGCAGCAAACAGCAGCAGCAAACTGAAACAAAAACAAATTAAAAAATAAACAAATAAACAAATAAAACAAATAAAACAAACAAAGACAGAGATGAAGAAATAAATAAATTAATTAAAACAGATTAATACAATTCTCACTCGTCTGCTTTATCTCTCTTTCTCTTCTCCGCTACAGACCTGCTGCTCTTGCTGCTGCTGCTGCTGCTGCTGCTATCACTGCTGCTGCTAGTACTACTGCTGATGCTGCTACCGTTGCTGCTGCTGCTGGTGCTGCTCTCATTGTTGATGCTGCTGATTCCATTGCTGCTGCTGCTATCGCTGCTGCTGCTGCTCTCCTTGCTGCTGCTGCTGCTGCTGCTGCTGCTGCTGCTGGGTTTAATTAATTCAAATTTATTTTCTTCGTCTTCGCTGCCCAGCGATTTGTCTTCCAGCACCACCAAATTACACTGCATGTCTCCCTAAAGAAAAAATAAAATAAATAAATAAATAAAGTAAATGTTTATAATATATAAAATAATGTATAGCAACAACTCGAATAACAAACAAACCCCAACGAGCAGCAGCAGCAACAGCAGCAGCAGCAGCAGCAAGTCCACCACCAGCAAACGACGGCAGCAGCAATAACAGCAACAGCAGCAGCGGCATCAGCCAAGCAGACACAGCAACAGCAGCAGCAGACGCAACAGCAGCAGAAGCAACAGCAGCAACAGCAGCAGCAGCAGCAGCAACAGCAGCAACAGCAGCAGCAGCAGCAGCAACAGCAGCAACAGCTGCAGCAGCAGCAGCAGCAACAGCAGCAACAGCAGCAGCAGCAGCAGCAACAGCTGCAACAGCAACAGCAGCAGCAGCAATAGCAGCAGCAGCAGCAACAGCAGCAACAGCAGCAGCAGCAACAGCAGCGACAGCAGCAGCAGCAGCAACAGCAGCAGCAGCAGCAACAGCAGCAACAGCAGCAGCGACAGCAGCAGCAGCAGCAGCAGTAGCTACCTGTGAGAGATCCGTGACAGTTAGAATAGACCCACTGCACACTCCGGCGTCTGCTAAACTCGTTGAAGCCAACTGCTGCCGATACACTGCAAACCCTCACAAACCCTAAACCCTAAACCCTAAACCCTAAACCCTCCCTCTAAAACCTAAACATTAAACACCTTCCTCTAAACCCTAACAACCTCAGAGCGTCTGCAATAAACCCTAATAATGTCCTTTCAAAGTATAAACCCTAAACCCTGAAGATCTGCCTCCAAACCCTAAACCCTAAACCCTGTGCACCTCCCCCTCAGCCCTGCAGGAGATCTGGTGGTGGCCCTCAACCTCTAAACCCTAAACCCTAAACCCTAAACCCTAAACCCTAGTTTATTACTGTTGTCTGCTTTTGCTTCTTCTGCATCGATGAGATTGACGTTGGAGTCCAGCAAAGGCAAATTGCAGCCCAAACCCTTCATCAAAACCTCCTCTAGAAAACTCTTCAAACCCCAACGCTAAGCAGCAAAACAGCAGCAGCAGCAACAGCAACAGGATATACACGCCGCAGAAGCAGCAGCAGCAGCAGCAGCAGCAGCAGGATATACCCACTGCAGAAGCAGCAGCTCATACACGCTACAGCTGCAGGTGCAGCAGCAGCAACAGCAGGATATACACGCTGCAACAGCAGCAGCAGCAGGTTATACACAGCAGCAGCAGCAGCAGCAGCAGCAGCAGCAGCAGCAGGATATCGATGTGATACCTGTAGGGAGTTAAGTTTAACAGTAACTGTTGTTTGCTGACAGACAAAACAATTTACTCGCGGCGCCTCCAGTCGCTCTGGCAGCAACAAAACCCCAAAAGAATCTTCACAGCGACCCGTCACAAAAGGCTTCACCCACACCTGCACACAAACCCTAAACCCTAAACCCTAAACCCTAAACCCTAAACCCTAAACCCTAGACCCTAAACCGTTTTTTGGTAGATATTGTTAAACTGAAAACAAGTAAATAGTCATAGAGTATTTAACATGCACAACAAATATCTGCTTTCCTGGGGTGTGAACGAAGCTTAAGGAGATTAGGGTTTAGGGTTTAGGGTTTAGGGTTTAATAAAGCAAGAAACCCGTGAATTAGTATTATACAATTTATTTTCCTTGTATATAACAACACATTTAATATATTTAGGGTTTAGGGTTTAGGGTTTAGAGTTTAAAGGACCTGGCGGGCGAGGCTGTCTCGCACAGTTTCCTTTGCTGCCTCCTGCTGCTGCTGCTGCTGTTTCTGTTTCTTGTTAAATGCTAGTATATGCATTGCCTGCAAGACCTGCAACAACAGCACCAGCAACAGCAGCAACAGCAGCAGCAGCAGCAGCAGCAGCGAAACGAGTTAGGGTCTGATGATGCTTTAAGAGACGGCAGCAGCCAAACCAAACAACACACCAAACCCTAAACCCTAAACCCTAAACCCTAAACCCTCGCTTCTTTACCTGCGTCGCTGCAACAATTGCATTGGTGCTGGCGACAGCAGGAATGATTGAACCCGCAATCGCCTGCAGCTCCCACCGAGTCTGCAGCAGCAGCAGCAGCAGCAACAACAGCAGCAGCAGCATGTGAGGCAGCAAGTCAAGCAGCCGCAGCAGCAAATGGTTTAGGCAGAAGCAGCAAATATATGCAGTAGCAGACGCAACCACGGGAGCTCTAGCAGCAGCAGGAATAACACCAGCAGCAACAACAGCAGCAGCAGCAACAGCAGCAGAAGCAACAACAGCAAACAACAACTGCCGCTGCAGCCAACAGCACCAGAAGCAACACCAGCGGCCACAGCAACAGCAAGACAAACAGCAGCAGCAACAGCAACAGTAGCAGCAACAGCAACAACAGCAACAATAGCAACAGCAGCAACAGCAGCAGCAGCAGCAGCAGCAGCAGCATGCCTTCGGGGGTATGTGGAAAGTGTTCATCCTAATGCTGGCTGCTGCAGCAACAAAATCCATAGCCAAGTCATCGTCCTTATCAAACGGAATCCCCTGCTGCTGCTGCTGCTGCTGCTGCTGCTGCTGCTGCATGCGTCTCCTTTTCTCCATGAGGCCGCAGAAGCTGCGCAGGAAGACCTGCTGGCATTCAAGAGACGACCAGATCTTGTGTGGGGAGAACTGCTGCTGCTGCTGCTGTTTCTGCTGCTGCTGCTGCTGCTGCTGTACAGTGGGGTGTATCTCTAGAGGCACCGGAGGGGCCCCAGGCTTCCAGTCTGTTTTTAATGCAATTAAATCTTTGATTTGTTTTGAAAACACTTCCTCCATCACCCGCACACCTGCAGCATACACCTCCCCTTCAATACTGCTGCTGCTGCTGCTGCTGCTGCTGCTGCTGCTGCTGGTGTTCCCGTTGCTGCTGCTGCTGGTGCTGCTGCTACTGGTGTTTAGATTGCAGAGTTGATTGAGCTGCTGTTTGAGGTCTATAAGAAGATTAGCACTTGCTTCTTCTTCTTCTTCTTGAAAGAGCAGCGCATACACCATCTTACCCCAGGCTACACAATGCTGAGGCTTATCGGGTTTCTGTCGGATTGTGCAGACAGCAAAAGTTTTTTCTTGTGTATTTTTATCTTCACAATCAAAACAAAGAGTACTTTTACTCGCAATCGGCATTACCTGTCCGCTAAGGCCTGCACTTCCTCCATCTATAAACGGTATCCCTGCAGCAACACATAGCCTATTTAGCTGTCTCCGCGCCTTTAAATTGTCTAAGCCTCCAAATACTATATCAAAACTCTTCACAACATCTACTGAAAATCTGCTGTCAAGAACATTATACGGGCATCCATACAACCCTATTACTTTATCACCTCTTAGTAAACCACCTTCTTCTTCTTCTGCTGCTGTTGCTGCTGCTCCTGCTGCTGCTGCTGCTGCTGCTGCTGCTGCTTTTGCTTCGGCAATGAAGGCCTTCTGCTGAGGGCTGAGGAGTTTTGCTGCTTCTTCGGCGAGTACACTTGCTTTGTTTTGTCCCACGTGGCGCTTTCTAAAGAAGAATTGTCTGTTAAGATTTGTTATATCGATAGAATCTAAATCTATTATTTCTATTCTTATGAAGCCGCATAAAACTAAACACTTCACCAGCTCGCAGCCGATGCCGCCAGCACCAACAACCAGCACCACCACCTTTGCTATGTCTTCTGCACTCAATCCTAACAATTCTCCTCCTCTTGCTGTTGCTGTTGCTGCTGCTGCTGCTGCTGCTGTTGCTGCTGCTGATGATGATGATGGTGATGCTGATGATGTTGATGCTGCTGCTGCTCCGGGGCATGCAGCTGCTCCAGAAGCTGCAGCAGCAGCAGCAGCAGCTCTGCTGCCGTTCTGATTGGAGTCTGGCAACGAATGCTCTCTTGTGTTTACTTCAGAGGAGACAGCAGCAGCTTCTACACCTCCCGTCTTGCTGCAGCAAGACAAAGTAGATGAAGATGAAGATGAAGATGAAGATGAAGGATGAAGAGTTGTGATGTCTTGCAGGTCCAGTGAACGGCGTTTGTCTTTCTGCTGCTGCGCATTGCGAAAAGACGCGGAGGGAGGAGCCTCCATCGTCAAGAAAAAAATAACAACACACAAAGCTTCTGCTGCTGCTCCTGCTGCTGCTTCTGCTGCTGCTCCTGCTGCTACTCCTCCTGCTAATCCTGCTGCTGCTGCTGCAGCCACTTCAAACAGCTATGGACTGCTGGGGAAAACCGACAAAGCAGGACACGTGTGAGGGTTTGATAGAGGGTTTAGGGCCTAGGGTTTAGGGTTTAGGGTTTAAGGTTTAGGGGTAGCCGAGCGTGCGCAGGGGAATCAAACTGCAGAGTAAGAGGCAAACAAAGTAAAGAAAACCACCACCTAATGAACAACAAAATATATATATAAATATAGGTATGCGTGTTTTGCTTCCTGTTGCTGCCGCATGCAGAAACAACAACGGGGCTTCTCAGCCCTTGCAGCTAGGTTTGCCGCTTAATTTAGAGTTAAAAAAACAAAATTAAACTTCAAAAGATATTTAAATTGTTTAATTTAATTGAATTTAATTGAATTTAAGCATAATTTTAATCATATTTCCATCATACTCAGCAAATAATCGCCAGACAACTCCACCGAAGCAGACGGCATCCAATCGACTTCTGCTGGGGTTTCTTTGCTGTCTTTTCTTCTTTTTTCTTCTATTTGTTGTTCTTCTTTGCTGCAATATAAAGGCATTAATCACTTAAATATGCAATTTAATTAGTTAACTCAGTTATTTTAATCAATGAACAAAAAAATTATACTGTATATATCAACAACTCGTTATTCAAATTAGCTATGAGTTGGCAGGGTGTAAATAAATTTTTTATTTTAAGATGCAAGTAGATTATTTGAATTAAAAATAATAATATTATTGTTTATTAATAATTAATTTAAATTAGTTAAAAATTATTTAAATTTGTAAATAATATTCAATCAACTCCTCCTTCCTCCCAAGTTGAAGTCGGCCGTCATGTAAACTTTATTTTTTATTTATTTAAATAATTATTCTGTTTGTTTAAATTATTTGTTTATTTGTTTATTTGTTTCTTATTATTTATTTATATAACTATCTATCTAGATAACTAATCTAAACTTTGTTTATTTATTTTTATTTATTTATTTATTGCCTTCTGTTTTTTTACCTCCAGTTGTTCGCCCGACTCCACTCGTTTAAATTCGATTGAATTTCTTCGCATTCTCTTCGTCTTTTTATCTGTCTTTCTTCTCCGTTCGTTTCTTCTGCTGCACTCTCTGCAGTTGTTTCTTCTTCTAATCCCCTTGCTGCTGCTGCTGTCTCTAATGCAGCTGTCGCTGCCTGCTGCTGCTGCTGCTGCTGCTTTGGTTCTTCTCGTTTTTTTTGTACGTCTTCTATTGGTGTGACTGCAACGTCCATGCCCCCTTCCTGCTGCTGCTGCTGCTGCTCGGGTGGCAGTTGTTGTTGCTGCTGCTGCTGCTGTTGCTGCAGTAGGAAGTCAGAGGCCTGGTGTAGTAGCGCTGCTTCTGTATCTTCCTCTTTTTCGTTTTTTTGTTTTGTTTGGTTGACGGCGCCATTCCAACATACGACTTCAACTGTAGAATCTGCAGCAGCAGCAGGAGCTGCTGCTGCTGCTGCTGCTGCAGTGGGAGGGGTCATGTGGCGCAGCAGGAGCTGTGCTGCTTGAGGTTTCTCATGCTGCAGCTGCTGCTGCTGCTGTTGCTGCACTGCTGCTGTTCCCTCTCCTGCACCACTGCTGCAGCCGCTGCCAGTAGTGTATAGCTGTGCTGTTGTTGTTGCTGCTGCTGCGCTTTTGCTGCTCGCTTTCAAAGGGTCGTTGAAGAGGTTATTTAACGGGCTGCTGAGGCATTCGGTTTGGCTGCTGCTGGAGTCGCTGCTGCAGCTGCTGCCCCGTCTCCTGTTGCCCCTGCTGCTGCTGCTGTCAGAACTCTCTCTGCTGCTGCTGCTGTTGCTGCAGCTGATGCTGCTGCTCTCTTCGCTAACGCGACTACCCAAAGGGTAATTCTTCTTGGTGCTGCTGACTGGAGAACGGCTGCTGCCGCAGCTACTGTCATTACACGTAGAGCTGCTGGTGCTGGTGCTGCAGCTGCTGCTGTTGCTGCGATAGATGGTTGCGCTGTTGCTCGGGCAGGGATTGGTGTTGCTGCTGCTGCTGTTGCTGCTGTTGCTGTTGCTGTTGTTGCTGCTGCTGCTGCTCACTTCCCTTTGGTTGTGACTGTCCGTTGTCTTTGTGTGCAGTGCAGCAATTCCTTCTACAGCTTTTGCTGTTCTGTGTTCTGCGTTTGCCGTTTGTTTTTTTGTTTATTATTTGGATGAGTTGAGTAATTTGTCTACTGGATTAAAGCCTTTGTTTTGTTTTTCGTCTTTCTGTCTCATCTCACCAGAAGAAGAAGCAGAAAATACTTCCTTCTCCTGATCAACAACAACAGGCAGAGTTTGCATAGTTCAGGTGTATAGGCACCTCGCAAGGCGTTCCTTACCGCCTCCGCCAATCTGCAATAACAATATATAATATATATATTTATTTATTTGTTAAGCGAAAATAAATATTTATTTATTTATCTATTTATTTTGTTGTGTTTTTTCTTATTTATCTTTAGATTCACCCGAGAGAGAGTAAAAACGAATGACGCCTCCACAGCTGCGCTCTCTCGTCCTAATAAAACGTTAAAAACGAGATGAAGTAAATTATAATAAATAAAAAGCAAATATATGAATAAACAATTTTATTGTTTTGTTCGGATGCTCTGCTTCGCCTTTATATTTACCTCTACTTCTACTTTTCTCTTCTCTGACTCTTGCAGCGCGTCCTTCAGTGCAGCAGCTTCTGCTGCTGCTGCTTCTCCTTTTTCTTGTGCCTCAAGAAGAAGTGTTTGCATCTAAATGAGTTGATTGATTTGCTTCAGTAATTTGAAGGAAACAATGCCCTAAATAACGATAACATCGTCAGCCCTACCTCCCCTATCTGTTCTTCTTTCTGCTGCAAGAGAGAACGAAGCCGCTCCTTTGCTGCTGCAAATGACTCTGTCTGCTGCTGCAGCTCGGCAAGGCGACTGTGCGCTTCTTTTTGTTTCTTTTCTGCGTTTCCTCGTGCGAGCTTGAGTTCTAACGACAGAGTCCATAGACATTCATTTTAACAAACAAATATGCTTAACTTTAACCAAAAAAGAAGCCAAATATACTACATCAGCAAGAGAAGAAGAGGAGTGGAGAAGAAACAGAAAAAAAAAAACAGAAAAATACCGTGCATTGTTTTCTTCAGGTCTTTGCATTCGCTGAGGAGTCGGGAGTGGCGGTCTGTGATGTCTTTGATCATCTCGAGAGAAATTTTTTCTCTTTTTGCCTTCAATTTCAAATCCTCATTCTCTTGCTTTAAAGAGCAATACGAGATTTCGTCTGTACTGATCTTCTCTTGTGCTGCACTTAGTGCTTGCTTGAGAGAGGCGCATACAGCCTGTAATGCATCGTGTTGTTTGAATTAAAATAAAAATTGAGGATGCATTAGCATAATTTCACTTTATTAGCCCGTTTAACTCACTTTTAATTCGTTGATTTCCCGCTGTTGCTGCTCGTTTGTTCGTCGCCAGTTGTCTGTCTCAGCTACGTGGGTCTGTTGTTCAACATTTGCATTTGTTTGTTGCTCGAATTCTTTTTCGGCTAGCTTTCGCTTAATTGAATTCAATTCCGAAAGAAGACGCAATTCTTCTTTTTTCCGCTGCGAATCCCCCGCCCGCAACTCCTCGATTTCCGTAGCCCAATTCAGAAACTGACGACGGCAGCAACATAAAAATGATAGATCGGCGTTTTTAATAGACTCCTCCATCAGAAATAACTATGCTTTTAGCGCAGGAAGACTATAAATTCGCTTAATCACTGAAATTTCCAGAAGAAATGTTGTTGTGTCGCAGTTATCAACAGAATTCAGAATCGCGTTCGCGAGCTGCCGATACACCCCAAGTATTCAACGGAAACCCTCACGATCTTTTGTTTTCAACAGATTCTGTTACTTGTAATATACTTAAAATGTTTAATTAGACTTTTGTTACTTTGTCGCTTCCTTTTTAACGCAATTTTCGCCGCCTTTCTCGCAGCCCCAACCCCTCAACGACCCCCCTGTCTGTTATTACTGAGACAGAGTTGAATGCCGCTGAACGGAGGAATATCTTCAAGCTTCTTTTCTTTTTTCGCACGAATTCGCGAAAAAACTTGTAGTTTTATAAAATTTGTACGTTCGCTCAATACACAGACGAAGAAGCAGCAGAACAGCGGAGTCAAAGCCTCAGCTCCGCCTATAATTTGTAGGGCGGCCGTCGCTTCTTCATCATCTGCCCCGTGAGAAGCCACCCTTCTATAAGCGAAAAGATTAAAGCCAAACAAATACGAAATAAAACAACGAAATAATCAAGTACTTCACCTCCCATCTGCTCCTGCTGCTCTTGCTGCTCCTGTTGCCGCTGCTCTGCCTTGTGTGTCTGGAGTTTGTTTCTGGTATATATCCCCTTCTTGAGCCCGTACACACAACAGCAGCGGCAACAACAGCAGCAACAGCAGCGAAAACAGCAGCGGCAACAGCAGCACCAGCAGCAGCCTCGTGTCTTCTTGTCTTTCTTTACCTAGCACTAATTACTCCCTTCGTTATTCACCTCCTATAAATATCCCTAAATAATCGCGCTTAATTTGCCTGTCAGCTCTTCTGTTATTTTTCGCTGTCTTTTTCTTCTGCTGCTTCAATCTGCTGCAATACAACGCATAGAGCAACTCCTGCAGAGGCAACACGGGTCTGTTTGCTGCTGCTGCTGCTTTGCTGTTGCTGCTGCTGCTGCTGCTTCCTAGGTCTTTTATCTGTGCAGCACAATCTCGCCGATGGAATCCCCACACCCTGCGCCGGGGGCCTGGGCCTCCACGGGCCTCCAACAGCAGCAGCAGCAGCAGCAGCAACATGAGAAGCAGCAGCAGAACCATCAACAGGATGTACGAAGGAAAAGCACAGAGGTTCTCGAGTCATTTGGTGCTGCGCTGCTCCCACAGAAGGAGACAGCAAAAGTAAAAGAAGAAAAAGAAGAAGAAGGCAAAACCAGCAAACACAGGAGACGTTCATTATTCAACATTCGAACGAAACTCCCCCAGAAACGCCAGCAGCAGCACCAGCAGCAGCAGCAACAACAGCAGCAACAGCAGCAGCATCAGCAACAGCAGCAACAGCTAAACCTTCTGCGTCTAAAAGCGACAGAAGAAACGCCTAAAGTGGCGTTGTATCAGCGGAGTGAAGCGCAGCAACATCAGCAGCAGCAACACCAACAGCAGGAACAGCAGCAGCAGCAGGAACAGCAGCAGCAGCAGCAGCAGCTGAAGGCGGAGCTAGTTAATGCGACAGCAGCACACATCGGAAGCAAAGGAGAAAAAGGAATTCATCTGCAGCATCCTCTTGGAGACAGCTGCTGCAGCCCTGTTGTCTCGACTACAGCAACTGCTGTGCCCTCAACAGCAGCAGAAGCAGAAGAAGAAGCAGCAGCAGAAACAGCAACAGCAGCAGCATCAACAGCAGCAGCAGCAGCAGAGGCAGATGCAGAGACAGAGACAGAAATTGCAGCAGAAACGGCAGCTGAAACACCAACCAGCAATTCCTTGGGAGGCCCTCTAAATGAGGAGGCCTGGCCAACCACAAAGCAGCAGCAGCAGCAGCAGCAGCAAGAGCAAGAGCAGCAGCAGCAGCAGCAAGAGCAAGAGCAGCAGCAGCAACAGAAACAGCACCACCAACAGCAACACCAGCAGGAGCAGCAGCAGCAGCAGCAACAGCAACAGCAACAGCAACAACAACAACCACCACTGAAGCAGCAGTTTGTCCACGGAGAGGAGGCTCATCAAGCAGCCCTGTGTCAGCAATATCAGCCGCAGCAACAGCAACAACAGCAAGAGCAGCAGCAGCAAGACCAGCAGATGCTGCTGCTGCAGCCATGGAGGAGATTTGTATATAGAGCTGCCGAGACGACGCAGCAGCAGATGCGGCTGCTGCTGCAGCTGCTGCTGCAGCAACCAACACTCCTCTCTGCTGTTCCCTCTTTGCTGCTGGCAGGACTGCCGATTACTGCGGGTTTTCTCTGCTTAATCGCCGCGAGCTTTCTCCCTGTAGGGTTTAGGGTTTAGGGTTTAGGGTTTAGGGTTTAGTGTTTAAGGTCTAGGGCTTGGGGTTAAGGGTTTAGGGTTTAGGGTTGAGGGTTTAGGGATTAAGGATTGGGGTTTAGTTCTGAGCGCACGAATGGTAAGGGTTCAGGTTTTAGGGTTTAGGCTTTAGGGTTTCTCTGTGGTGTCTCTGCAGGTCTGCGGCCTGCTGCCTGTTGCCTTTGGGGTATATTTATTGTATGGAAGGCAGACTGAAGTGCTGCGAGTAAACTCTAAACCCTAAGCCCTAAACCCTAAACCACCACGCGGCAGAGTGCAGCAACTAGGCCCCCCATCTTAACCCCTAAACCCTAAACCCTAAACCATAAGCTCAAAGCCGAAACCCTCGGTCTAGGGGTTCGGGTGAAGATTCAAGGGTTTAGGGTTTGGGGTTTGCGGATTTACAGGGAGAAAGCAAGTGGCAACGCTTTGGTGCTGCTGCAGCAGTGCTGCTGCTGCCGCTGCTGCTGCTGCCTGCTGCTGCATTTGTTGCTGCTGGAGGTTTGCTGCTGCTGCTGCTTCTCCCGCTGCTCGTCATTATCATTCCTCTGGGCCTCATCTGCAGCGTTCCCCTGGCAGTAAACCCTAAACCCTAAACTCTAAACCCTAAAGCTGCTTGCCTACCCTTTCGATTGATAGGGAGACGAATTATAAAGGTTAATAATTTTATTTTTGTGTTGAGTGTATATATTTTATAAGTGTTCAGTTGCGTTTTGGCTTGTCTTTGAGTTTAAATTTGCTGCTGCTGCTGCTGATCCTGCTGCTGCTGCTGCTTCTGCTGCGGCTGCTTCTGCTGCAGGCAACGGCCACTGGACTGATGCTGCTCCTTTCCTCCCTGTGGCAACCCCAAACCCTAAACCCTAAACCCTAATGCGGCTGTACAGACTCCGCGTAAAGCGCGCGAAATTTTATTTTAATATTCTGCCGCTGTTTTATTTGCGGATGCAGACATCAGTATTATTTTCAAAGATAAACGCAATCTATAGAACATCTATTTAAAATCTATTTAAATATACAATATCGTATGTATTATATAATATATTGTATATATTTTGTATATAATATGTATCAATATAATATATATTTTACATAATAATTATTATAATAATATCTGGTAGAAGTGAAGATGTGTTGGGGTGGAGGCAAATCACTGGACAGCATACAAACAAATAAACAAAATAAAGCAAACAAAGATTATTGAAGTGAGAAAAATAAGATTAAGCAAGAAGGACAAACAATGGGAAAAAACCAGCAACAAAGACGAAGACAGAGAATGAGAGAGACAGACAGAAGAGGAAGAACAAAGGCTAGCAGAGAGCTTCAGCTTGCTACAGCTAGCCACAGCTAGCTAAAGGCGTGTATATATTGTTAGAGGAGAAGATACCTTTAATATGTTAGACGTTTGCGTTGTGCGGTTCTTCTACGTATCTTTGTGCGATGCATACGCCAGCTACAGATTCTTTTCTAGCTTCACCTGCTTAGTTGAATTGTTATTAAGCTTGAAAACTTTACAGTTGAAGGCTAAGAAAACCTATTGGCGTTTGGATTTGAAAGTTTACGTTCTTGTGAGGTGTGTGTACAGTTGCACGCCTGGCTGGGGGGAAGGCAGAGTATGAAATTAACTCTTTAACATTTTTCGTTTTTACTATTATTCAATGAAATAAAAATTAATATTATCAAAATTTTATTTTTCCTTTCCGCATTATTAATTTTTTTGCGATTTCATTCGCTTTCTGTGTCTGGTCCGCTGGTAATAGTAGAGGGTTGAGTTTCTGTGTTTTCTTCCTCGTTCTTGAATAAACAAGAAGGGAAATGGCTTATTTGTTTGTTTTTGCCTTTTATTTTCTTGAATTTGTTTTTATTTCATGCTAATCATGCATCACACGCTGGGCTGTATAGGCAGCTCAACTCCCGCGCGAGTCGGTTGCTCACCGGAGGGAAGCCAAACGAAGAAAGCGAGTTAATACTTAATCTTTTTGAATAAATTCTTTCAAACTAATAATTTTTTACTTGTTTTGGCTCAATTGGCGTCTATTTATTTTACTTTCGCTGCTTTTTCATCCCTGTGTGCCGTCGTGTTGTACTTGAATCTTCTTGTCAGTGTACATTCGCTCCTTTCCCCTCACCCCCCAGGATCTTCTACAGGCAAACCCTAGTCGTTTGCTACACTAACAGCAGCAGCAACAGCAGCAGCAGCAGCAACTGTCAAGGCAGACCTGCAACAGCACCAGCAACAAGGCTGTCGGCAACGACAAGAGCAGGAACAGCGCGATCAGCAGCAGCAACATCACAATCAGCAGCAGCATTTTCACTATCAGCATCCGCAGCAGCAGCATTAATAATATCCGCAGCCGCAGCATTGTCAGTAGCAGCAGCAGCTGCAGCGCAATCGCGTACAGCAGCAGCGATATTATTATTACTATTATTAGCCGCAGCGTAAACATTGTCTGCAGCAGTATTATTACTCTTATTATTAGCAGCAACAGCAGCAGCAGCACCAGCAGAACCATCTACAGCAGCCCGAGCATTATTTTAATCTTAACACCATCATCTCAACCGTCTGCAGCAGCACTATTGCTATTGCTATTATTATTATTATTATAAGCATTAGCAGCAGCAGCAGCAGCATATTTAAAATGTCTTCTGTTGAAGTTGGTGCTTATGATGGGCCTTGTTTAGGGCCTCCTCCTATTTTAAATATATTTCATGCAATTGTCTCGGGTCTCTCCCAATCGCAGCAGCACCGCATTGCACAGCTGAAGGCGAAACTAAGAAAAGAACATTTCAGGCTTCTAAAGGTAAAAGAAAGTAAAGCAAAAGAACTGCAGCAGCAGCAGCAGCAGCAACCGCAGCAGCAGCAACCGCAGCAAACGCACCAGCGGCAGCAACACGAACAGCAGCAGCAACACGAACAGCAGCAGCAACAGCCACAGCAACAGCAACAGCAACAGCAGCAGCAGCAGCAGCAGCAGCAACAGGAACAGGAGCTTCGGAAGCAGCAACAGCAGCAGCAGCAGCAGCAGCAAGATCAACTGACTTATCCCTTGACTGGCTATGAATTGCATTGGGCGAGCGACCCGGAAACTCTTCTTAGGTAATTTTAATCTTTTCTCTTCTTTAGTTGTTTTGTTTTGTTTTGTTTTGCTTTGCTTTGCTTTTTCTTTGCTTTGCTTTGCCTTTCTTTGTTTCGTTTTCAACAGAAGAAAAGAAAAGGATTGAATTTATCAATTTGAATTATTTTAATCACATCGGAGTTTGCAAGCGGAGTGTATAACCACATTTATTAAATATATTTTAGTAAAAAAATATATATTATACACACAATAATATATACTATCAGCATAATATGTATATCATTAATCTTTGTATATATCTTGAATATATATTCTATGAGCATTTCAAGAATATTCATGAATATTTCAAGCATATGCATGAATATTTCAAGTATATTCATGAATATTTCAAGTATATACTATGAACATTTCAAGTATGTTCATGAATATTTCAAGTATATGCATGAATATTTCAAGCATATTCATGAATATTTCAAGTATATTCATGAATATTTCAAGTATGTTCATGAATATTTCAAGTATATGCATGAATATTTCAAGTATATTCTATGAACATTTCAAGTATATTCTATGAACATTTCCAGTATATTCACGAATATTTCAAGTATATGCATGAATATTTCAAGTTTGTTGATGAATATTTCAAGTATATGGATGACTATTTCAGTATATTCATGAATAGTTCAAGTATGTTGATGAATATTTCAAGTATATGGATGACTATTTCAGTATATTCAAGACTATACTTTGAATATTTATGAATATTTGAGTGTTTTCTTAGGATGTTGTTAGCTCGCAATTGGAATGTTCCTCGCGCTTTCGCTTTGCTTCTCGAGGCGATTTCTACGCGTCGTTTGCTGCGTCCCGAGCGGCTGAGTCCGCAGCAAGCGAAGAAAGGAACAAAGACAGCGCAAGTCTATAGAAGAGGTTTTACTAAGCAAGGCCATCCAGTTATTTATATCAGGTTCAAATCAAACATACACTTACACGCATTCCCATACATACGCATGAATACTAGAGAGCTACCTAACTGGGTAGCTATCTAGCTGGATAGCTAGCTAGATAGCTAGCCAGCTAGCTATATATCTAGCTGACTTGATACTTAGCTAGCTGGGTAGCTCACCAACCAACTTCCCCATCTAGCTGGCTAGCGACATATAGTAAGCAGCTATCTAACTGGCTAGCTAGCTAGCTAGCTACTTAGCCAGCTAACTAGCTAGCTGGAAATGTCTGCCCGGGTGGGCATTTCTCTCTTCATGTTTAGTGAGATATTCACATAGCTAGCTACACAAGTCCACAGCTTTTCTAAGCTAGCTAGCTAGCTAGCTAGCTAAGTACATGACGTCAGCAATTAGCCCTACGTCACTTCGCGAGAATTCAGCACAACTCACTACAGTCGCCAGCAGCAGCAGCAACAGCAGCAGAAGCAGGAGCTGCAGCAGACATAAGCAGAAGCAGCTTCGTCTCCATCGTTTATTTTCTCCTCTTGCAGGCCGTCCCCTGCCGAAGAAGGCCAAGACAGCAGCAGCAGCAGCAGCACCAACAACAGCAGCAGCAGCAGCAGCAGCAACACCAACAGCAACAACAGCAGCAGCAGCAGCAGCAACAACAACAACAGCAACATGATAAACAGCAGCATGGATTTGCTTGTGTATACATCAGAGCGTGCAAATCAATCTCGAGATCGGCATTGCGGTGTATACGGAGGCTTTTGTTTTATTGTTGATTATACAAAATCTTCTGCAGGTTTTGTCTGTCCTACCTTCTCATTTGCTCTTCAATTTCTGCAGATATTTCAGTGTATATACGCTGAGCTCCTCTCACATGCTTTTCTTATTAATACGCCCTGGATATTCTCTGTAATCAACACATAATTATTCATTTATAAGGCTGCTAATGCTGCTGCTGCTAATGCAGCTGCTGCGGCTGATTCTGCTGTTGCTGCTGATTCTGCTGTTGCTGCTGATTCTGCTGCTGCTGCTGATTCTGCTGCTGCTGCTGATTCTGCTGCTCATGATGGTTGTGCTGCTGGTGATGCTTGTACTGATGCTGCTGCTCCTGTTGATGCTTGGCGAGCTGCTGCTTGTGCTGGTGTTGGTGTTGCTGCTGCTGCTGTCCTGCTGCTGCTCTTGCTGCTACTGCTGCTGCTGATGCTGCTGCTGCGGTTTCAATTTCAGACGTTGATTGTTTGCTTGATTTGTTTTGATTATTTTTTTGTTTATTTTTAATGCACTTCATATATTTTACTCTTACAAGTTTATGTACTTTATTTATTTTATTATCTTATTTGTTGCATCTGTTTTGCTTGTTTGATATATTTTGTTTGTTGTTTTTGTTCATCTTACTATTTATTTAACTTTTGTATATTTTTATGCATTGAAATTATTTATATTTGTTTCGAGTTGTTTATTTCCTTGCAAAAGCTATTTAATGTGTGATCTTTATTATATTATATCTATCTTTTGTTTGTTTTATTTGCATATTTATATTGTTTGTTTATTTGTCCGTTTCTTATATTCGTTAATCTTATTCATTAAGTTTACTCTATTTATTTATTTATTTGTTTTGTCTATTTTACTTTTATTTGTTTATTTAATTGTTCTATTCGATTTAATTATTTAATTATTGCGCGTCATGTAATTTATTTAATAAATAATTTAATTTAAATCTATTGGTTTCTCTTCTTAGACTTTTATCTGTTAATTTAATTGTTTTAAATTTATTTATGAGTCATTTTATTAAACTGTCTTTGTTTTTTTGCAGATATTCATTTTATTAATGTATTGCACTATTCTATATTTATTTATTTATTTATATTTAATTATTTAATTTAATTTAATTTAATTTAATTTAGATAATTTAATTTAAGTTTACTTTTTTATTTTCATAGACTTTCTGGAGCTGCATATCGCCGTTTCTGCCTTCGCGCACCGCTGCAAAAATAAAATTTATATCGACTGAAGAAAACGATGAAGTTAAACAAATCTTTGATGTTGTACGTTTTTATTTTTACCTTTTATTATTCTTTTATCTTGATTTATTTATTTTATTCTTTAGGGTTTGTTTTATTATCTAGTATTCGTTTCATTAATTGTTTATTATTTGTTTTGTTGCTATTTTGTTTGATTTTATCTATTTGTTTTATTATTTATTTCTTTTATTATTATTTATTTCTTTTATTATTATCTATCGGTTGTTTGAATTTCTTCTCTCTTAAGACGTCTGTCTATCCTTTCATTCCTTGTGGTTATATTATTGTATTTGTTTGACACATTCATTTTAATTAACTAATTAATTAATTAATTAAAATGAATGTGTTTATATATCTTCAGATTGATAAGAAGTATGTTGAATCCTTTATCCCTGGAGGTTTAGCTAGCGGAGTATATAAAGAAGAAGAATACTGGGAGGAGGAGAGGCGTCAATTTGCGGTGTACATGCAGCTGCTGCAGCGCGAGTTTATTAAAAAGAGTTTAGCGCAGCGATTAAAAGAAAATGATTTTTTTCTAGAATTAATTCAACAGGGAGTTAAACCCGCTCAAGCAGTACAACAGGCCCTCCAAACGAATGCCTCTACTGATGCTGCTTTATGTACGCTGCTGCTGCTGCTGTTGCTGTTGTTGTTGCTGCTGTTGCTGCTGTTGTTGTTGCTGTTGCTTTTCCTGCTGCTGCTGCTGTTGTTGCTGCTGTTTTTGCTGCTACTGCTGCTGTTGGTGTTGCTGCTGTTCCTATTGCTACTGCTGCTGTTGCTGATGCCGCTGTTGTTGTCGCTGCTGCTGCTGTTCATGCTGCTGCTGCTGTTGCCGTTGATGTTTCTGCTGCTCCTCCTATTGCTGCTGCTAGGCTCGTTTGACTTGCGGTTTTGCTGCTGTTAAATGTATGTATGCAATTTTTGGTTGCGCCGTGCGTGTTGTGCTGCTGCTGCAGCTGACGCAGCAACAGCAGCAGCAGCAGCAGAAGAAGAAGAAGGCGAGGAAACAGAAGAAGATGATGAAGAAGAAGCTGCAGCAGAGGCCAATGAGGATACAGAGGAGTTAAGCGAAGACGACAAGAAAAGGTTGCTGCTGCAAGAGGCGCTGAAGCAGCAGCAGATGCAGCAACAGCTGCAGCAGCAGATGCAGCAGCAGCTGCAACAGCAGCAGCAGCAGCACCAGCAGCAGCCAGCAGCTGCTACGACACAGCATCAAGAAGCAGCAGGGGAGAAGAAGGCATCATAAGAGAGCAGCAACGCCTGCAGCCTCTCAGTGTACAGGAGGGGCGGCTAAGACCCTAAACCCTAAACCCTAAACCCTAAACTGCTGGAGGAACTGCAAGTTGCTTTTTTGTGGTTTTAATATGAGTTTTTTTTTTCAATGGCGTCAAAACAAAGTGAAGAAAAAACCCGCTTGCATTTTGCTTGCTGCTGCTGCTGCTGCTGCTGCTCCAGTTGTTGCTGCTGCTGCTGTTGTTGGGTCTGTTACAGCAGCATTTAATGCGTAGAGGCAGACAGCTGTTATTACGGCGGTGGAAGCAAAAAGATAAACAAAGCAAGCAAAATAAAGCAAGCAAACAAATAAAACAAACGAACAAGCAAACAAAGCAGAGAGACGCAACACCTGCTAAGGTTTGAATGCATGAATGCATCTGCTGCTGAGATTGTTCTCCTCTGTATACGGCGCGGAAAGAGAATTGCTGCTGCTTCTGCTGCTGCGGCTGCTGCTGCTGCTGATGTTGCTGCTGCTGCTGTTGCTGCAGCAGCAGCAACAACGACAACGTGGCTATTGGAAATGAGCAGATAATAGAAAAATCATTTAATAGTTTATATCTAATATAAATTATAAGTAATATGAATAATTATAGGGGTGATATATTTATACATATAGTAGAATGCACATAGTAATGATAAAGTAATAAATAACACCAATTCTAATATTGTGCTTAAAACTTATATTATTTTATTATTATTCAAAATGCTTTATATTCTTTTGTATATATATATATATATATATATTTATATGTTGGCGACATGTTCATTGTTAATATTATATATATTGTATATATAGTTTATATACTTACTATATTATTGTTTATTTGATTCTTTCTTACCTTCATTATGTCTGCCTACAGAATCAGTTCTGCAGGTGAGTTTCTTAGCATCTTTTTCCTTTGTGTTTTATTTCTTAAATTATTTTTGTTTGCATGCACTGACTGAAGTAGTGGCGTGCCTCTATATACTCTTAAAAAGGCTAGATGAAGCCAGGTAGCTAGCTATCTGGCTAGCCATAGAGAGACCCGAAGGGGATATTAGAATAAAAACAATACAAAAATGAATAGTAAGGAGAAATAAAGACAAGAAGATTGATATATATTTATCTAAACCCAATGCATGCACTGCATGCAGCTGGGGGCTACGGCGCGGCGCAGCGCCGGTAGTTTTGTGCTTCGTTTAAATCAACAAAAACCCAGTGAATGAATATAAAAAATGTATTCCATTTACAAGTAAAGCTTTAATATTAATAATATTAATATTAGTAATAATAATAATAATAATAAACAATAACCGCAGCAGCAGCAGCAACCAGTTGGGGCTGCATGCATATTGTCTGTGGGGTGTATGCGCAGCTGCTCTCTGCGGTGTATAAATGCGTGCAGGGGTTTGTTTGTTTGTTTTTGGCGGGGTTTTGTGGATATTTTGTGTTTTATTGTATTTTCTTTTTTATTTTATTAAAAAGAAATTCAAATAAAACACAATGGGGCGTATGTACGGCAACGGTAAGGGTATGAGCGCACCAGCGCCTCCCTTTAAGCGTAAGCCTCCCAGTTGGTTGCGAGTAAAACCTCAAGAAGTAGAAGAGCATATAGTAAAACTTGCAAGAAAGGGGCAGACACCTTCTCAGGTAATTTAATTCTTTCTCTCTTCTTGTTCTTATACACCCAGCAGCAACAGCAACAGCAGCAGCAGAGGCGGCGGCAGCAGCAACAGCAGGGATTGCAGCAGTACACAGTAGTTGCTGCTGCTCCAGCAGCAGAGATAATTCTTTTCCTGGTTTTTTCTTCACATTTCATCAGCAGAATCCCCATGCGTTTGTTGATGCTGCTGCCTCTTCGTTCGTTAAATGCTGCTGCGGTGTAGCCGTGATGTTCAGCAGCAGCAGCAGCAACAGCAGCAGCAGCGGTAGCTGCAGGTTGTCTTCTTTGTTTCTGTTGTATTTGAATTTGTTTTGTTTAGATAGGCGATAGCGATGCAGTTTCTCTGCCTTTGCTTTGAGCTGCTTATGATGGTTGCTTCGCTCGTGTTTGTTTTGTTTTTCTGTGTTTATTTTTGTTTGTTCTTCCCTCTCGTTTCTTCTGTTGTTTCTGTTGTTTGTTTGTTTTGTTTTGTCGTTTTGTTTGTTTGTTTGTTTATTTGTTTGTCCGTGGCTCCTAACGATATTTCTATTATCATTTCTCTCTCCTTGTTTGCTTGCTGGCTTGTCTTTTTGTTTATTTTCTGTTTATTTGTTTTATTTATTTGTTTATTTTATTTATTTATTTGTTTATTTTGATTATTTGTTAATATCGGAGCATCTGTTGTTTATTTACTTTTAATTTCTTTTTGTTTGCTTTGACTCTGCCCGCCTCCTATCTCTTTTCTTTCATTGCATTAAATTGATAATTAATTAACTATTAAGACAAATTAATTGAATTAAATAAACAAATTGAATTCTTTTATTTGTTTATTTCCGGTGTATGTACAGATTGGTGTTACTCTTAGAGATCAATTCGGCGTACCTCAAGTTAAAGCCGTGACAGGCAGCAAAATACTTCGCATACTAAAGAAGCAAGGTATGTATATAGACTAATTTATTTATTTAAATTTATTTATTTATTTATTTATTTTGTTTGTTTATTTCTGTGTTTGTTATTTAATGAACGACTGTTTGCTGGGGTTTGAACGGAGTACTCGCATGTTTGTTTGTCTGTCTTCATCTATTTATTTATTTGTTTACTTATTTTATTTATTTATTTGTTTATTTGTTTATTTATTCGGCGTGCAACTGATAGACTTCATTTAAATTAATAATATTTGCGGTCTAACAATGCACGCAAAAAAAAGCAGAGAGATATTGCGTTGCTGAACGTAAAGCGTTTTGTTTGTTCTTGCAGCCGTCGCCCTCTCTAACATTTATTTATTTATTTATTTATTTTTATTTATTTGTTATTTATTGTTTATTATTTATCTCTTTGTTTATTTGCTTATTATATTTTGTTTGTTTTGTTTTGGTTATCCCTTTATATTCACTCATTTTGTTTATTTGCTTGTTTCTGTTTTGTTTTATTTATTTGTTTGTTTTGTTTTATTTGTTTGTTTATTTGCTTCTCATTTATTTATTTATTTATTTGTTTGTGCATTCCCTGGGTTTTTTATTTGTTTGTTTTATTTATTTGTTTTGTTTTATTATTTGTTTGTCTTAAGTTTACGTCGCTTTGTTTTGTTGTTTAGTTAATTATTTTTTATTTAAATATTATTTTTATTTTTTGTGATATGCCTCTCTTTTTTGTATTTGTTTATTTTATTTATTATTATAAAAATAAATATATTTATTAGTTCGAGCATTTTACTTATTTATTTAGATGCTATTTGCTTATGATTTTTTCTTTATCATTGTTTTATTACTTATTAATTTATATATATATATATATATATATATTACTCTGCATTTCTATTTTATGTTAATATTTACCCACACAAAGAAGTACATGCAAATAAATTAAATTAAATAAAATATTTAGTAGAGACAACAGTTGTGAAGACATAAACAAAACAAAGCAAACAAAAACGACAGCCTAAAAATCTAAATAAAGATATTCTTTTACATATTAATTAATTAATTAATTTATTTATTTATTATTTATTGTTGCTGCTGCAGGCATAGCCCCTGAAATCCCCGAAGATTTATATTTTTTAATTAAGAAGGCGGTTGCAGTAAGAAAGCATTTAGAGAGAAATCGCAAAGACTGCGACAGCAAATTTCGGTTGATTTTAATTGAGTCGCGCATTCATAGACTAGGACGATACTACAGAAAAACTAAACAACTACCTGCAACCTGGAAATATCAAAGCTCTACTGCCTCTGCACTAGTAGCATAAACTGTTGCTGCTGTTGCTGTTGCTGCAGTTGCTGCAGTTGCTGCTGTTGCTGCTGTGGTAGAAGCAAATGCAGATACAAATGCAGCAGGGTATGCAGTAGCAGCAACTGTAACTGCAGCAGCAGCAACAGCTGCTGCTGCTGTAGCAGCGGCTGCTGCTGCTGCTATAGCAGCAGACAGAGAAGAGGCGGGGGTTATCATAAACTACTGAAAAAGATTGCATGCATGCATGCATACATGCATGCATGCATGCATGTTTTAAGTCTTGCTTGCATGCATTTGATTGTTGGTTTTGTTAATAGCGATGTTTCTTTTCATTCTCTTCTGCTGCTGCTGCAGCAGGTAGCGGAGTGCATACATCTAATTAAATAGATATATATAATTGAGTTTATATAAGTATATATATCTATGCAAATATATATATATTATATGTATTTTCTATAGATGAGTTTAATAAACACATGAGGGAAACCGTTAGACGAACAAATACTAAAAAATATACTATCAATATAACCATACATATATATATATATATTAGATATATTATATATAACATTAAAGAGCAGGTTTATATACATATATATATATATATATAAAAGAATTAGAGGAGCCTATATATATACATATATATATTCACCTGATAAATAATATATATGCATGAAGAAGTTGAGAGAAAAACTAAAAAAATAGAGAGAAGTAAAAAGAGTAAAACAAACAAACACAAAAAAAATAAATGAGACTGATAAGCAAATAAAACAAATAAATAAATGAACGTAAATAAACAAAAATAAACAAAACAAAGAAGCAAACATAGACAAACAAATAAACAAACACAAACAAACAAATAAGCAAACAAGCAAGTAAACAAAGAATAGATAGGAAGGGCATGCAAATAATGCAGACAAACAAACAAACAAAACAAATAAACAAATAATAACAATAAACAAACAGAAATAAAAAACAATTAACTAATAAAAACAAACAAAAGCAGAGAAAACAAATGATGGAAATTAACAAACAAATAAACAAATAATATAAATAAACAAATAAATACAAATAAACAAAAAACAAACAAATAAACAAATATTATAACAAACAAACAGACAAAATAATAATAAACAAATACAAATTATGTGCTGCTTTGTTTTATGCTTTTGCTTGTTTATTTTTCTGTACTTTGTTTTTCTGTTTTGTTTTTATTTCTCTCTTTGTTTTATGTTTACTTCTTTGTTTTTTGTATTTGTTTGTTGTTTAATTTTTTGCTTGTTTGTTTATTTGTTTGTTTATTTTTTGTTTGTTTCTCCTCTGTCTTTGTTTATTTATATTTGTTGTTTGTGTGCATTCTTTTCTGTATTTGTTTACTTTTTTATTGTTTGTTCGTTTGAGATTTGTTTATTTGTATTTGTGCTTCTGTATTTATATTTGTTGATTGTTTATTTGTTTGTATTTGTTTATTTTTTCTCTCTGTTTGTTTATTTACTTTTGTTATTTGTTTGCATTCATTTCTTTATTTGTTTGCTTGTTTTTTTTTGTATTTGTTTGTTTGCTAGCTTATTTTCATTTGTCTTCGTTTTTTGTTTGTTTATTTGCTTTAAATGCATTTATGTTTGTTTGTCTATTTGTTTTATATCTATCTATTGCTTGTTTGTTTATTTTATATGTATTTATTGTCTGTTTGTTTATTTGTTTTATTTGTTTGCCGATTAGCAGTTGGTGATTGTGTATTTGTTTTCTGTTCGTTTGTTTGTTTATTTGTTTGCTTCTATTCCTATATATAATATATATACACATACATATACATATATATATATATATATTATATTTATATATTTATCTGTTGTTTGTTTTTTAATTGCATTGATAGTTTGTTTATTAATACCTGTTGGTTGCTGTGCTGACTATGTATATATTTATTTATTTATTTATTTATTTATTTGCATTTATTTGTTTGTTTATTATTTGTATTTGCTTGTGTTTATGCGTACAAAGGGCAACTGCAGCGTTATATTAATTGTTTTCTTGTATTTGTTTGTTATGTTTATATAATTAAATAAGAAGTCTTAAGATTCACACACAGACAAAAACAATAAACACACAAGCACCATCTTGTGCTGCTGGTCGTTGCTGCTCTTGCTGCTGCTCCAGTTGCTGCTGCTGTTGTTGCTGCTGTTGCCGCCGCCGCTGCTGCTGCTGCTGCTGCTGCTGCTGCTATGGGGTCCATGCAGCAGCACGTTGCGCTGATAAACAAATGCACGCTGCTGCATCATCGACTTTAGAGAAGCCTCATACGCCAGGTGTACGTACACCTCAGCGCTCCAGCAGCACCTGCTGCGGAAGCAGCAGCAGCTGCAGCCCCTGTTGCAAAAGCTTCTGCTTTTCTGTTGCTGCTGTTGCTGCTGCAGCTGCTGCTGTTGCTGCTGCTGCTTGTGATGCACCTGCTGTTGCTGCAGCTGCTGTTGCTGCAGTTGCTGTTGCTGCAGCTGCTGCTTGCTTGACTTCAGCTCCCACAGGCTTCTCCAGCAGCAGCAACAAACCAATACCAGTCGCAGCACCAAATCTAAAACAACAGCAGCAGCAGCAGCAACAACAACAACAACTCTACAGCAGCACTGAAGCAGACCAGTTGTCTTGGCCTACCTGCTGCCGAGCAAGCGGTGGTTGCTGCTGCTGCTGCTGCTGTTGCTGCTGCGGCGGTGCCGGTGGCTGCTGCTGCTGCTGCTGCTGCCAGACTGTTGATGATGTTTGCTGCAGCTGCAATGGCTGCTGCTGCTGCTGCTGCAGCGAAAGTTGTTGCTGCTGCTGCGGCTGCTGCAAGACGTGAGGAGGTTGCCATGCGTCTGCTTCCCTACCCCATAGAAGGCCTCCATGCTGCTGCTGCTGCTGCTGCTGCTGTTGCTGCTGCTGCTGCTGTTGCTGCTGCTGCTGCGGCTGCCATACAGTTGGAGGCGTATGCCGCTGATCTACCGGCAACGGCCACCGGGGGTATGGCTGCTGCTCCCACGGTTGCTGCTGCAGCTGCTGCTGCTGCTGCTGCGGCTGCTGCAGCGCGAGCTGCTGCTGCTGCTGCTGTTGCGGCTGCTGATCGTGTATAGCCAGTACGCTGCTGCTAATGCATGAAGACGCCATATCACGGTGCTGCAAAGCGAGCTGTTGTTGTTGCTGCTGCTGCTGCTGCGGGTGCTGCCGCTGCTGATGCTCCCACGGTTGTTGCTGCTGATGGTGCTGCTGCTGCTGCTGCTGCTTCAGCAACAAACGACGCCAACGATATACACAGTGCTGCGCGCGCATTAGGAGGTCCTCAACAAGAACCCCATCAGTTACGCAGCTGCCACCGGCTGCTGCTGCTGCTGCTGCTGCTGCTGTTGCTGCTGGGTCTGACAGACGAATGCGAGTCGCCAGTTCTTGCACCATCGCTATGGCGGTTATTAGCTCGTCCCTGCATGCAGCAGCAGCAGCAGCAGCAGCGATGAAAACAGAAAACACTCGTTTTAGCAACGCAAGCAGCAGCAGCAGTGCAAAGCGCAGCAGCAACAACGGGAACAGCAACAACAGCAGCAACGGCAACAGCAACAGCAGCAACAACGCCAGCAGCACCACCTGCTGCTGCTGCTGCTGCTGCAGGACCTACTTGAGCTCCCAGTCTTGCTGCTGATGCTGCGCCGCACCCACTGGGTCTTCAACTTGCCTTGGCTGTTGCAGCTGCAGCGGTTGGTGCTGCAGCTGCAACTGCGAGCGCGCAGCAGCAGCTGCTGCTGCAGCTGCTCGTTGCTGCGGATCTGCATGCGCCACCACCCCGCCAGCTGCTGCACTTAAAGGCTTGGGAAGTGCAGCAGCCTCTTCGGCCTCTCTGTTGTTTGCTGCTGCAGCATAAGAATCTGTTCCTGCTGCTGCTGCTGCTGCGCTGCTTGGGAAGCTCAATTCTGCTCTGTCAGCAGCAGTAGCAGCAGCAGCAGCAGCAGCAGCAATCGGCGTAGTGTCGCTGCTTCCTTCTGGCATACCATTGTGTTTATTATCATCACCTAAGTAAGAAGCAAACAGGAAGTCTGCTGCTGCTGCTGTCTCGGGGCCTCTAGAGGCACTGGCAAATCCGGGGGGTAAGTGCAGCTGCAACTGCTGCTGCTGCTGCTGCTGTTGCTGCGGCTGCTGCTGCTGCTGCTGCTGCTGCTGCTGCTGCTGCCGCAACTGCAGCTCTTCTATCTCTTCAACTGTCACCACAGTGCGACTCGCGAGGCTTGTGGTGTTGCAGAATCTGCTGACTACTGTGCTGCTGCTGCAGCTGCTGCTGCTGCTACTACTACTAGTAATAATGCTGCTGCTGCTGCTGCTGCTGTTTCTGCTGCTGTAAGCAGCGTCTGTTAGGCCTGTGATCAACGAGGAAAAAAGAGGATTGTACGCACTTCCATTCACTCGCGACTCTGCTTCTTTTTCTGCTGCTGCTGTTGCTGCTGCTGCTGGTGCTGCTACTCCTGGTAGTGCGGGTGCTGCAGCAGCATTTGCTGCTGCTGCTGTTGCTGCTGGGGCAGTTACTGCAGTACAGACAGCTGTTGTTGCAGCCCCTCCACAACCTGTTGCTGTGGAGGGCGACGTTGCTGCTGCTGCTGCTTCGTCTGCAAGCTGCTGCTGCTGCTGCTCCTGCTGGTGCTTTAGGGCAGCAAGCATCAGACTACGCAGATCTCCTGCTGAGAGAGGTCTCTGTTGCTGCAGCTGCCGTCTCTGCTGCTGCTGCAGCAAATGAGGGTATGCTGCACCTAAACAGCAGCACAGCTCCTCTAGCAGCATGCACGGCACGTGAGGTTTCCTTTCCTCTGCAGCAGCAGCAGCAGCATCAGCAGCAGCAGAAGGAGCAGCAACTCGCTGCAGAAAGACTTTCACAGCTGGGTCAGCTGTCAGCATGAAGACGAGGCCATCGCTCGACTTGCTGCTGCTGTCGCTGCTGCTGCTGCTGCTGCTGCTGCTGCTGCTGCTGCTGGCAGTGAAGCCCGTGCAAACCTCCTCTAAATGCTTCTTCCACAAGAGCGCGAAGTCGAGGGCCTCCAGCGTGTCAGGGCTCAGCTGCAGCGCGCTGCCGAGGGAGAGGTCTTGGGGTGACAGCAGCGAAAACTGCTGCTGCTGCTGCCGCTGCTGCTGCTGCTGTTCGCCTTCCTGTTGCTCCTGCCCCTGCTGCTGCTGCTGCTGCGGAGGCAGCGGCTGCTTGGGGCTCTTCTTTATCCCTTCAATATATTCAACGACTTGAAAATCACTCGCCAGCTGCCGCAGCTGCTGCAGGGCACCGTCCTGCTGCTGCTGCTGCTGCTGCTGCTGCTGTATGCGGGAAACCTCCCGCTCTACATAATCCGTTACAAGAAAGACTGAAATGTCGCTGTCCGATACAGACGCATTTGCTTCTGCTGCTGAACTTCCTGCATGTGCTGCTTCTGCTGCTGCTCCAGCAGCAGCAGCAGGCTTCTGGCATCTGCAAGCCAGCAGCCCCTGGCTGTACAGACGGCGTAACCCAGCAAAGCTGATAGGGCAAGGCTCCTCACACTGCAGCGCAGCATAAGCAGCAGCAGCAGCAACAGCAGCTGCAGCCAGTCTTCTAAATAAGGAAAAAGAAGACGAAGTACAATCATGATAGATGCAGCAGCAGCGGCCCCACAGCAGCAGCAATGCACTGCACCAAGCAGCAAGCAGATGCCGTGTCACCCACAAGAGCAGCAGCAACTACCCGCAGCAGCAGCAGCGACAGCAGCAGCAACAACAGCAGCAGCAACAGCAGCAACAGCAGCAGAGGCAACAGCAGCAGCAGCAACAGCAGCAGCAAGGTACTGACCTGCGTGTGAGCAGCACAAGTTCCTTCTCTCATCTGCGTGACAGCAGATGAATCAACGAAAATATAAAGAGGAAGGCTGCGCAAAATATCAACAGGACTGGCATCTTCTGCTGCTGCTGCTGCTGCTCCTGCTGCAGTTGCTGCTGCTGCAGTGTGTGCCGCAGCTGTTTTTGCTGCTGCGGGGCTGACTGCTGCTCCTCTCACTGATACTTTTCCTGATGCGGCTGCTGCCGCTGGAGGTCCTGCTGCTGCAACTGAGGGAGCTGCTGCTCCCGTCGTTGCTGGTGCTGCTGCTGCTGATCCTGCTGCTGCTGAACCAGCAGAGGCAGTGGGTTGACTGCGGGAGGTCTCCGCTGTTGGTGCTCTGGCTGTTGCTGCAGCAGGTGCTGCTGCTGCTGCTGCTGGTCCTCTTGCTGCAGCTCTGCCTTCACTTGCTGGGGGTGGGCGTGCAGCAGCAGTACCAGCTGCAGCAGCAGCACCAGCAGGTGGCGCTGCTGCTGCTGCTGCATACGATACTCGCGAAGAGGCGGGCCGTCGATCCGCTGCAGCTCCTGCTGTTGCTGCTGCTGTTGGTGCTGTTGCTGCTGCTGCTGTTGCTGCAGCTGCGTCACGCCCGCGGCTGTTACTACCGGGAGGTGCTGCCACTGGCTGCTGCCTGCTGCTGCTGGTGTTGCTGCTCAGCGCACCCTTGCTGCCCCGCTGCTGCTGCTGCTGCTGCTGCTGCTGCTGCTGCTGCTGCTGTTGCTGCTGCTGCTTGGCTGTGGGGTCATCAGATGAGCGTCGTGAATAGCTGGCGGCTGGGCATTTGAGTTTCTGCCCTTGTGCTGGTGCTGCTGCTGCTGCTGCTGGTCCTGCTGCTGCTGCTGCTGATGCTGAACTTGCTCGCTGGCCTGCTGCTGCTGCTGCTGGCGCTGCAACAGTAGCAGCAGACGCCGGCCCTGCAGCAGCATGGCCGCTAGAGTGCGGTGCTGCCGCCTGCAGCAGCAAAGCAGCACACAAAATCAGCCCCAGTGGAGCAGCAGCATCAGCAACAGCAAAAGCAGCAGCAGTAGCAACAGCAGCAGCAATAGCAGCAGCGGCAGAAGCAGTAGCAACAGTTACAGCAGTAGATGCAACGCGTGAGTCTCAAACCCTAAACCCTAAACCCTAAACCCTAAACCCTAAGCCCTCACAGTCAAGGCTGTCGAACGAGATGGAGGGCTGCGGCGGCTGTCTCCAGAAGACTGGTGCGCAAACATATACATATGTAGCTGCAGCCACAAACACAAACCCTAAACGCTAAACCCTAAACCCTAAACCATAAACCCTGAACCCATACAGCTTCCGTTGAGCCCCCACGAGGGCAAAGGCCAGCCCTTACAGAACGCAGCAGCAGCAAACGCAGCAGCAGCACAAGCAGCAGGAGAAGCAAGCAACAGCACCAGCACAAGCAAGCAGCAGCCGCAGCAGAATCAAACACCAACAGCAGAAGCAACAGCAACAGCAGCAGAGGCAAGCAAGCAAGCAGCAACAACAGCAACTACAGCAGCAGCAGCAGCAGCAGCAGGACTCACGACTGGTACAGCAGAATGTGCAGAGGCTTTCCAGCAGCGCGCTGGGGTGCAGTGCTGCTGCTGCGGCTGCTGCTTATCGGCGAAGCAAACAGCAGCAGCAGCTCCTCTCTTCTGTTTCGCCGTGGTTGCCCACTGACGGACCAAAGCTGTACACACACACAAACAGCAGCAGCAGCAGCAACAGCGGCACGTCCAGCAGCAGCAGCAGCAACAGCAGCACGCCCAGCAGCAGCAACAGCAGCAGCAGCAACAAGAGCAGCTGCCCACGCTGCTGCAGCTGCAGCACGTGCAACGGAAGCTGCGGCAAAGAAACCAGCAACTGTTAGCCCTTCATTGGCATGCGCCACCGTTGCACACCACCAACAGCAGCAGCAGCAGCATCAGCAACAGCAACAGCCGCAGCAGCAGCAGCAGCAAACGGACTCATTGGGTCTGCAATTGCATTGTACTCCATCCTTAACCAAAGCGGCACATGTGATTTCTTGCGAGAATCCAGACGTGGGTAGACAAATGTAGCAGCAGGAGCAGCAGCAGCAGAAGCCGCTGCTGCTGCAGCACTTTCTTTGCTGCTGTCAGCAGCAGGAGTAGCAGCAGCCGCAACAGCATTCATAACGAGCAGCGCACCGCTGCTGCTGATGCTGCAGTGCGACATGTGGAGTTCCTCTAGCAGCAAACATCCTGCTGCTGCTGCTTTTGTGATGTAGGCAGCAACTGCTGCTGCACCCGCATCACCAATGCTGTTCTTAAACAGCTTCAGCTTGCTGAGCTTCAAAGTGCTGCAGCAGCTAGAAAGAAAGGAAAGCAAACAAGTAACCCCAGCGCCAGTAATGCTGTTCTCCGCCAGGTCTACTGATAACACCACTGCTGCAGGCAGACGGCCCACCCCCGGGCTGCTGCTGCTGCTGTTGCTGCTGCTGCTGCTGCTGCTGCTGCTGCCGCTGCTGCTGCTGCTGCTGCTGCGGGACTGCTGCTGCACGCACTGCGACAGCCAATGGACAAACTCCTCCACGTCTGAATCCCTCAGGCTCCGCCGCTGCAGGGCCACGTGAACATGCACAACCTGCTGCAGCGGCTGCTGCTGCTGCTGCTGCTGCTGTTGCTGCTGCTGATGGGTGCTGCTACGCCCCACGGAGCTGCAGCGCTCCACTCGCATGTAGGAACTGAACCTGCTGCTGCGAGGAAACAGAGATGCAATAGTGACGGCGCTGCTGCTGCTGGTATGACTACTACTACTACTACTACTACTGCTGCTGCTGCTGCTGCTACTGCTTTTACTCGTGCTGCTGCTGCTGCTGCTGCTGCTGCTGCTGCTGCTCCTGCTGCTCGGGGGCACGGCCCCACCGCGAGAGGCATTCTCGCCCCTAGGCCGCATTCTTAAAGCTGTCGATTCGAGACGTCTGGGAACATGCTGTAGCAGCGTTTGCTGCAGGCTCTGTTGCTTCTTCGCTGCTGCTGCGCTGCTGCAACTGCAGCAGCAGCGACAGCAACAGCAGCGGGAAGCCCTCAGCTGCAGGATGAAGCCAGCAGGAGCAGCAGAGCAGCACTTTACAGCAAGCCAGCAGACGCATGCAATACACTGCTGCTGCGGCTGTTTCTGCTGCTTAGCAGGAGTCGAAGGAGGCGAGAGATCTGCTGCTGCTGCTGCTGCTGCAGCTCAAACGAACAAAATCTGCAACAGACAGCAGAACAAGAGCGAGACGAGAAGAGTTCTTTCGCGAGGAGCAGCAACAGCAACAACAGAGGTCCTTTTGATGCTCGCTTCCGGCTGCTGCTGCTGCTGCTGCTGCTGCTACTCCTGCTGCTGCTGTTGCAACGAGGCTGCTGTTGTTCCTGGAAGCAATTCTTCACAGTTACAGTCAGTTGGGTCTCGACGATCTGAATTGAGAGAAACCTCTGCTACAGGAGTAGCTGCTGGTGTACATGCTGCTGCTGCTCCTGTTGCTAGTGCAGTAGGGGGCTTTGCCGCTGCTGCTGCTGCTACGAATGAGAAGGCGCCCGAACAGCGCAGCTAACGGTAGGCGTTCTGTAAGTAAAAAATTGAAATAACCATATTTAAATACTCAACTTACCAAGCAAAGATGAAATTCTAATTGTCAAGCCCGCAGCTGCTGAGGCGGCCTTTACTGAGGTGTACAGACACCCAAATGCATGAGCCTTATTGCTGTTGATCTACCAGCGTTTTACTTCTCAGGATGTCTTTAAAAGTGTTATTATTCATTTTTGCGGGGATACGCAGAAATGTCATTCTTTTCTCTCGGTGTCCACCCGAAAGACCTTCTTTACAGCAGAAGTTAGTAGGAGGACTCTATATAACTGCGGATATCTTTTTTAAGCTTCCCCAGCAATTCATTATGAAGAAGAACAAACTTTCTGGTGTCTACTTTGCCTATTGGTGATACTCCTTGCAGATCTTCCAAACAAAGTACCATCGCCTTAGCCTGTTGTGTCTGCACAATTCTTTGCTTATAGGCTGGCAGCTGAGAGTTAAGAAAATGCACAACAATTAAATAAGGCGTTAGTGCATGCATATAAAAGGGGCTTCGGCATCCTCGCTTGCGAAGTTGCAGCAATATGTGCTGTAGCTGCAGCTCATAAGCTTCAACTTCCTCTCCAAACTAAGCCACAGCTATGCGCATATATATAGATACCTGAAGGCAGGGATTGCCTATAGTGAACAGTAATGTTGTTTAGAGTGAAAAGAGGATGAGGGGAAGAATGCATATATTTTAAATCGATGTCTTCGATTGCATGCATTTGCGGTTGATTGAACAATTCAACAATTCAGGCCTTATGCTCAGTAGTATCTACTACCAAGACTGTGCTAGACGACTACTGTCAGTCAATATTCCACTAGCCTAGGTGTTTTGACTTCGGTCTTCAACGTCACCATTCTTAGTTCAAGCTTAGGTTTTGTGATGGTTTATATGTTTATTTTCATAAACTTGAGATGTAGAGGTTAAGGGTTTTCCTTTCGTTGCGGGTAAGGTGCTGATATCATTAGTCGTTCTTATCAGGAGAGTACCTGATCCTGACTCTCAATAAGAGGAAAGCAATATAAAGTATTCCCCAGCAACATATTTTTTTATCTCGACATACTCAGAACCGTGTTTCAGAGGAACTACAGACTCTGCCGTTATTCTCCAGGAGGCGTTTACTTGTCATTTCTTTTCACCAAAGCTATAACTTAGGTGAAATACTCGTGAGATTCTATGTGGCTAGCTTTGTAGCTTTGCTTTGCTCTTATCTTCCAGTGTCTCTTCTTCCACAACCACAATTCATACACTGGAAAGGCTCACCCCGCTGATACATCATTGCAGCAAAACGTTTTCCAGGCCTACCCTACACTCTAGCTGCTGCAGAGCAACTCTACACACATCCCACCTGGTACAGTACAGAAGTGTATCTTAATCAATCGAAGGTATTCAACAAGAAGGAGCCGTGCATCGTCGTCCTGACGAACACACGGAAATGAGAGTAATGCGAGTGCCCTTCGGATGCTTCCCCCAATGCGTAATGCTAAATTAAATAAGTTTGACTCCCAGATGATACACTGGACGCTGTGTCGGGCCTTACTGCACATGCCTGGCCTCTGCATGATTATTGGAACTTGAGGAGCGTTCCTTTGTCAACGAAGCCTACGAAAGACTTCGATTTTATTAATCTAGCTGGCAAGGGGCATTTGAAATACTCTTTAATTGTTCACAAGCGTTAGCTTGGAAGTGCTCAGTGCCTGCGTTGCAGTTGCAATGCCTCCTAAAACCAAACGGAAGGAGGACTATTGTCCCCTAGAATACGCCACGGTAATTTCAATGCTTCGTAGCTGGAAGCCGAACGCCTGCATCAGAAAGAGTTCTTTTGTCCTTGTAAACCCCGAATGGGCAAGGTATTTCCAGTCACTGTTCGTACAGTCTGTTCGTACAGTCTTTCTTAGCTTGTCTTCTAGACACCATTGGGCATGCTGTACAAAACAGTGACGTACCACCCAACCTCTAGCAAGCAGGGGAGGATACTAGAAAGCTTTTCGCTGGAGAACTGGCATCGCTACCTGTCCAAACTTTGGCCAAGCCGTGATATGGGTTGCTCATCGCACACGAAGAGGCATCTCTGTTCTACAACCGTGCTGAGACACCCTCTCAGCGCAGCTGACGTGCGGATACAACCCTGTTCCCACAGCCTTGCAGAACTTCTGTAGCCAGCCTAGAGTCGATATGAGACGAAGGAACTGCCTTGATTGAATAATTATGTAGGAACCCTGGAACCAAAGGAACACCCAAACGGGAACGAGAGTGTTGCAGCAGCGAAAACAAAAGCAGCAGCAGCAACAACACTACAAAGAGCAGCAGTACCCATAGCGTCAGGTGTAGCAACAGCAGTAGCGATTCCCGGTGTTGCTAGTTCGGTCGAGTAAAGATTACCCCGTGTATGCGCGTGTCTACGCTACTTACATGGCTTCAACTGGCTCCACCTTGCAAAAATGGAACGTAACCCGTACGAATATACCCACGTACGTGGCGCTGCACGGTTGATATGAACTCAGCTTAAGTGGCTGTGATTAGGTGGAGTCAACAAGGTGAATCAAGCGCATTTCTTGGGTTTTTCTTCAGACCTGAAAATGTGTACGTTCAGTCGACTGCTTAGCATACCAGTAAGTTTTAGGTTGTGGTACTAGTTCTAGGTTGTGGTACTGATTCCTAAAAGCATCTAGCTCACAGCGAAAGCCATACTGCTTTTCTCAACAAAGAGTGAGCCTGACTCCATGCATCTGCAAGATGCTTGAGCCGCCGTCTGGCTTGAAAGCACCCAGAAATTTTCCGGTAAAAATTGATGAGTTCAACTGGCACGCTTTGCTTCTATCTAATACACTAAAATAGTTCTCGCACAGCACCAGGGCTGCCAAACGTCTCTGCCTTCGGAAGTATTACAGAAGTAATATTTCCTGGAGAAAAGGTTTCTAACAACCCTAAACCGGCATAAACAATGGAAGCGAACTTGCTGAAACCCGCCACCGTCCTTCTGTATGGAATCTGCACGGCAGGTTTCACTTCCATTTAAGACGGTGACGGCGCTGTCGTTGCATTCGGAGGGTACGAATACAGGCCACGCATGTTTAGAAATCAACTTCAAATATGTGATCTCACGTGACGAGATGCTCTGAATGCATGCTAAACAGAGCAATGCATGTTCATGCAACAAGGCGAGGTGCACCCGCTTGCCAACCACGGCATCTTGGCGCCCCGAGCAAGGCAGCTACAATTACGCCTGTAGCATGCCAAGACGGATGCAAAAAGCAAGCAAAGCCGCATTCCGCATCACAGAATAATTCATTACAGCATTGTCTGCACCAAATGCACGAAGATAAGATGCATTAGGTAAGCGCAATTGCAACTTCCAACACCGTCTGGTCCGGTAAAGAAAGGTCGCTGGCGCGTATCCAGCCGTGCAAGGAGGAGCGCTTAATATCAACAGAAACAGAATATGATACGTGTTGTTCACTCAATAATTTAATTGCCGCACGCTGAAGGCCACCGGCACTCCACCCTTTCCGCATCTTCTCCACATCTGCAGCGGTAACGCCACTGTCCCTCCTCGCGTCTTCAATTGTGGAGATATGCCTCGCCAAGCGCGAAATGGGGAACTGCCGCCCGTCTACGTCCAGCAAATACCCTTCAAGTCTTTCCCTTTCCGCATCGTCAAGCCCTTGTTGGGCTCGCTCTACAGTTGCCACGAACGTGTCGAATATCGCCGTCACTGCAGCATCACCATCAGATGCGGCTTTTTTCAGATAAACAAGATCAGCCACCCGATCGGCGAGTTTCACGGGAACCACAGGACCTGAGTCATCCGTTGTATTCAACCCCACGAATCCCCATGCTGCGAGACGTCGGCAGAAATGCCCGAATGTAGCTTCGCCGTCCTTGCAACTGTAATCGGCTATTGACTTAGCCCCGGCGTATTTCCGTAACATCACGAGTGGGCAATCCTCGTTCCGCTCTGAGAAAATCTCTAGATCCTTCAGCTGCTTTAAACGAGTCCTACCAGCTTCAGCAACAGCCTGCCATAGCAAAACTCGCAGCGCACGTCCTCTTCGTTCCAGGAGGCCAACTTCCGTATTAAAATGCGAGAGGGCATCGATATTCCCCACATTTCTTCTAAGAAATTCGGGTACCGTTTCCACAGTGTCACACTTCCGCCATAAGCTGCAGGTAAAATTGCTATTGAAGGCATCACGCACTTCTCTAGAGGAAGAATTCCATTCATCAGAAAAACGCTGGGTAGACATCACTAAGTCTTCCACCATTTTCCTAATGCCTTCTTCGTCTGTAGGCACCTTCTCTCCAAGTACTCGTCGCTTTTTATCGCCGACAGCCAATCTCCAACCCCCCAAGACAAGAACAAACATGAGGAGTATAGCTATCATACGATTCACCGCCGACCCCACGAACTTATTTCTTTTTGTGTAGGTTTCAACGAATGAATCCTGTTCGTCACCGATGTTAAGGTCATCCTCTTGGCTGAACTCCGTGACATCCGACAACGCTGATGTTTGTGGTGGATGTGCGGCGTTTGCAGCTGCACCTACCTCCAGTTCACTGTTTGGTTTTTCAGAACCCATAATATCCATTCTGAGAGGAACCTCGAGTGGCTCTGCCACGCGGAGTCGAAAAGACGATATTCTTCAGTAAGTTCAGCTATCCCCACGAACGCACAAGTCTAATGTGGAGACGTTGTGCGGAAGGGACCTGTACTTCGGAAAAACAAAAAACCATGCAGAGAAAAGAAATCACTCAAGCAGTCATGGAAATAAACATCGCAGGTGCCAGCAGAGAATAGGGGAACCAAGGAGACCGAGATCGACTCTGGGCGCGGAACGCCGGGTGAGCGTGCAAAGAAATAACGGCAAACACGGCACCCCAAATAACAAACAATTTAAATGTAATAGGATTAGGCAGGCTAAAAAAGAGAATACTTCCTCTGGTAAGCACAATCGCCAACTCGCCTGATCGCTCCCGCATGCATCCAACGAGATTCCTGCGCAGGGAGTAGGGCTGGAGTGAGTCTGCTGGTGTGCGACAATCCATTTGAGCGTTTCCAGCTAAACACGTGGTAGCTAGATATTCATACTGGCATTAATGATCGACTGCTCTTAGTTCAGTTTATGGAATCCGAATTGTGACTATTCTTATGCCCGGTTCCTCTACCTGTAGTACGAAAGGCTTCGATCTCGTCCAAAGACCGTCGTGTGCCGCTATCGAGTCAACGAATAAACAAAGAGCTCCTCAAAAGTAGTTGAACCCCCCCAGTTCTTTGCCATCCTGGGCACACCTGTCCAAGGGCATGGGATGGGGGAGAGGATGCTTCCCGAGACGAGTTGGAGCACACTTCGCCGCCACTAATTCAGCAAGGTATATTCACAGTTACAACCAAACCTATTTTTGCTTTTAGTACGAACACTGTAGATAATTGTAGCTGTTGTGCTTCCCTCTAGGCTACGTACTAAGCCCCAAGGGCTGCTGTACAAGCGTCGGACAGACCGCCTACGCCTGCCTTTCCCATGAGTAACACACTCCTTCGAATGTTTTCCCGTAAATACAATTGTATTGCGTTTTTGATTTGCTCCTTTTTCTGCCTCTCCTAAGCCTCCTCCAGCTGCGCAAGTAGCTGTCCCGCAGCGCCTGGATGATGATGATCCGTTCCCTGTTAGCAGTTTAGCCGAACTACTTGCTGTCACGCACGCAGCAGGAGTCTAGGATTCTTCTGGATAACATGGTTTTGTCATGTATCACCTCCTTGATGAGCTGGAGTGATTTAAAGTCTTCCATGAGCTTGTCAAACTTTTTCTGCACTTCCGTGTCATTGGTTCCGAGAACCTGCATCGTGCAGTAGCGTAACCTATGGCTGAGGAGCTCCCTCAGCAGGTGCACCGCGTACTCGTAAGTCAGCAGCAAATGAGGCAACACCTACAGATACAGCGCAAAGCGATGCAACAGCACGAGATGCAACATCAAGCGCGGCAACAGCAAGCAAGCCGGCCGAAGCGACGCAACAGCAGAGGTAATGCAGCATCACTCCGCCTGCTTCCCGCACTCTGGCTTACGAACAGATTGCAAAGCCTATGGTTATTGTGCTTCAGTTGCTCAATCCTTTTTGCGGTTAAGACGAACGCCACACTGCTGTTTTCCCCACCGACAAGCGCCTTGCAACAAGCACCGGCGAACACATAAGAGAGCCTTGAAATGTGTGCACGCCTGGAGGCACCTGCCCCCCTCTGTATGTTCGTCCCCTGCGGAAGCTGTCGTGTTGACGCTGCTTTCTTTCTTTGGTTGGGATATGCAGACACGTTGCGCCTTGCGGCTCTGCCTCTGCCAGGACCCCAACGTTTGCTTGTTAGGCGAGACGATTATGTCGAAACGTTTATCGTAATAGCAGAAATGGTATCATGAGCTCCCAGCCCTCCGTCCATCTATTCTTTGTTGGGTGACCAGGCACAAATGCGTGCTCTGCTTGGGTGAAAGTCGGGTGGCAGATGTAGTATGGCCTGCCTGAACTCACTTTTGTGCAGGCTACCTACCAAGGGCCAAACATGTGTTCGACAGTTGTGAACAGTACTTATGCATGCATAATCAATTAGGCCTCCGTTGTGCTTGCACGTGAGGTGAACACCAGTTGCAGCGAGGTGCGTCGTAACTCATCTCAGGCAGGGCATCTCAGGCTGCCTCCTCTCCCCCAGCCCCAAGCTCCTGAGGACTGTAGGAGAGCTCAGCCGCTTCATTGGAACTCTTGCCTGAACTTCCCCGGTTCTCTTGCAACTTACGACGGTCCCCGGATAATATCGATGACCCTTGTGAACTATTTACATTTTCCCTTAGGGTGCCGCAATACGTCAATTTTTTGTACGAAATGTGCAATCTGCTGTCAACACTCTGTACACTGACAAGGAAGAGGCTCTCTCCGGAATCGCTCCGGAACCGCTCGAGAGTGCCAGAGTGGCGGGGGCATAGACCAAGCACAACAGCGAGCTGAAACAGCAGGAAAGAGGGAAAAACAAGGAGCTGAAGGTCTCATAAACTAAAATTCCCTGTGCAAACGAGCAAGAAAACGAATAATTCGACATCATCCTCTCGTCACTCTAGCCCGCACGTCCTGCGATCCACACTAAGCAGGCCGGGCCAAGAGGGGACCCTTACAGAGTCATTGCTGGCAGTCCGCTAGGAAAACCGATTATAATATTTTCGTTTGAAACCAGAATATCAGTAGGTGGACGGCATCCTTCATTCTCGCCAAACTGGTCGCATTACTCTCCTTTCCAGTGCCGCGTTCGCGGCTCACTGCCGTAAGCTATAAGCCCTGAGACCTCCTCATTCCTTCGTGCTCTTCGAGGAATTGTGCTTGCTGCCGCTTCAAAAAGTGCTTTAAAGCTGTTGTTCTTGAGTTGCTCCCGGCGCGAGGCCGGCGCCTCCTTGGAGCCTAGATTACTCAACAGTTGACCCCCAGCTTAGTTCCTCTTCCATTGTATGCGGCTTCAGCACAGGCACTGGGCATGAAACAGCAGTCTATTAATGAAGGCGCACCGACGAGCCCGTATGCTGAATCGTCAAAGTTCGGGCCGACGCTAAGTCAAACTCCAGGCGGTGCAGTGCCAGAGGCGCCACATCCCCTGTATGAGCTGTCCACAGCAATAAGCGTGCAGAAGAGGGTACCTACTTTTCCCGTTGTGCTCGGCGCATCCGTCGCCCTTCTGGTGTCCACTATGCTTTCGGGGGGGCTGGACCGTTACTGCCAGGAGGGGGCGATGCCCAGTGGGTCCCCTGGCGCCAACCTGAGGGTTTGAAGGGAACATTGGATGCATTAGAAAAAGCTGCAAAACGCGTAAGGAACAAGTGTAATTTATCGTCTGAAGATGTGCTTGCGGCCTTCCGTTCATTTTATTCCCCATGCAGTGTGAAACATGCGCACATAAATCCGCAGGGTATTCCTGATACCGTTGCAGTATTGATTGATGCATATGTGAAGGCATTGAAATCCAGGCATTTCCCTGACAAGAACGCCAGCAAAGAAGAGAAAGAAGAGTATGCATTATGCAATATGGCGCTCACAGATACGCTGCGTGCTATTTCGATCCGTCTGGAACAACTGACCAGAATGAAGAAGTTTGCAGAGTATCACCCAAGAGCTGGGATTATTCACTTGGGAATTCCTCGCTATCTCAACTGGGTGAACGACGATGAACTGGAGGAATTCACGTTTTCTTTTGCACAGTGCGTTAGTGGGCTACAAGGACTAGGCATTCGAGGAATGCCGCCACAAAATGATTCAGGGCCGACGGTCCGAGATATACTGGTCAACCCTTGAACAAATATTGTCAGCGCACAACATCTAATCAAGTCGTATGACCAGGAATTTTAAAAAGTACTTCGAGAATCGCTTGATTTCGTGGGGCTGGCCGTGTTTGGGCGGGACACCAGGGGAAAAGAGCGTGTATACAATCTCTCGATGCGCGACTGTTTCCGTTTGCCAGCTTGGCTGAGGCCTTGAATCGAAACCCAATGAGGGTAGAACTACGGTGCATTTCCCTTTCTCAGGTACTTAGATGGAAAGAGCACTGGGATGTACCGGGCTTGCAAGCCGTGATTTTCAGTGAAAGAGGACCAGTTGGTGGAGTCACTAATGTTCAGAATTGAGAAGTTTACTACCCTCTCTGGATGGATTGAATCGGAAAGTGTTCCAATGCATCCATTCGCAACTGCAGTCTCTCTCTTGTAATATTGGTGCCGTTTCTTCCTATTTTGTGCAGTTATGTTGTGTATGCATCTGACGTATTTTTTTTAGGGCGCCCCTGATGCAGTGCTGCATTTTTGTGGCTACGCTCGATGTGGCTTGCAGACCTGGCTGTCCTTCTGATTTTCACTGCATGCGATGCTGTTCGCCCCTTCACAACACTGCTTCCATGGCTGTTAATAGGTTTTCCTTCCCATATGCGTGGACTAGCTTCGTTACTGCACTTAAAAACGAAAACTTCCGCTTGCAACCATATCCTAAGAGCTATATGGCAGTCACCGTTTAAACTAAGTAGACCATAGGGTGTTTGATGGAACCCAACTGCCAAGCCAGTTTCGCCATTCATCGGAAACTCGCGTGTAACGTCGATTCAGGGGGGGAAGGAAAGGGGGGAGCAATTGCTGTATTGGTATGTCCACGGAATCTTTCGACCATCTAAGGCTGTTAGTGGGAGTTGCTCTCAAGCGGTCGTAATTCAGCGACTGCTTGTCAGCTTTTCCTGAATTCACCTTGCGTATGAAGAGTGACCTTGTACATAATTCTGTATCCAGCACACGTCGAATAACTCAAAGTTAAGTTTTCAGCGCATTCCCATGCACGTGGTTAATTTAATCTATCTGGCTTCCGTTTTCTGCCTACAGCTGGACTATGAAGATCCGTGCAACTCTCTGCCGCTCCCGCCTCGTCGCATGCACTTGATTTCATCTCAGTACAGTGGCTTGAAACGGTGTATGCTGCCCTCGATGCTAACAAGGAAGAGCTGTATGTTTGAGAGAACCGAGAGGTCGCGTTGTGCTGAGACAGTGGAGATATTTCCCTCTACCTTTTCCTGTCTTGCTCCATTCATAGTGCGCACTCCTTTTTCCAGATGCTCAATAATACCCCGAATGGACCTGGTTCCTATGCAACCTTACAGTTGGCCCTCATCTGGTGGTAGCGGAAGGCTGTGGATGCACCCGAACTGCATGCATTGATGAGCGTATCACTATAGGCAAGCATCCTGTTGTCCTAGTTATGTATAATGGTGTTCCCTATGCCACGCATGCAACGTAAGCAATTCAAGAAGAGCCGAATACCAAATGAATTTCGTTCCCGTCTCCTACCCGTCGGCACTGCAACCCAGGGGTTGCAGACCCTGCAGGTGAGCCGTCCCAAATAATCTTACGCTGGAGCATGCGCTCTGCAGAACTACTGGGGAGCATGCGTGTCCGCACACTTGTGCTAATTATATGCATAGCGCAATTTCCACAGAATAGATAGGGTGCAGCTGCACTGCAGCAGAAAGCTAACGGCCACAGTCTGTCAGGCAAAAGCTGGGAACTTCGACGATGCGTCTCTGCTCTCCGTCTTCTGCGCCCCCAGATTAATCGCAGAACCAAGCCGGACTATCTTGCGCACTTACGTTTTCAGGGGCTCTTGCAAGCTTGGTCCTGCTGAAGAATACTTGGGATTGTACCCACCTTGTTCGAGACGCATCCCAGCAGCACGCACAATTGAGGGCAGATCCCATGTGTCCACAACGAGGACTAGAAATACAACGCCTACAGGCGATGATGCTGGGACGCCTCCGCAAACTTGCCGCTGCAGCAGTTGGATGCACACGCCAGAGGATCACGACAGCATATGAACACCCATACGCCTTGTCAGATCACATCACAATCTACAGGAATAGCAATTGCATTACAAGAGGAATATTGCATATGAGAATATATGTTGTGTTCGCGCATCGTAGTCATGCATGTAGCCCCATTTCTCCAGACCAAAACGCCTTATATCAAGTCCATGGTAAACCATCCCCTCGAGCATAGCCCTAACATCCATAGACACACTTGATACTGTTGCCTCATTCCACCGCGTTCTCAAACTCAAAATTCCAGATATCGGCAAGTGCTCCGATTCCCTACTCAGCTTCGCGCATTTCACTGCTTCAGCCAAGACTCTAACCGGAACCGGCAGTGCCAATCCAGGCATGTTGATAGATTCTATGCGGCTCCTTTCCTCGTCACTACTCCCTATCTCCGCCGCTTTTACAGATTCAAGAAACGCCTGGAATTCGTTGACCACGTCCAAGTTGGATACGTCGTAGAGCTTTTTTACAGATGTTACATTGGCCAAATCGTTAGCTAGCAATAAGGAAACTGTCGTAGCTGAATCGCCTTGTTTTGCCGCTTCCACGACTCCAAGCGTTTCTAGCCGTTCAGTGAATGTCTGGAACGATACAGCGGCCCCCTTGTCTTCCCAAATTGGAAGAGAAAGTGCACGTTCTGGACTCGCGTAAAGGGCTGGAGGAATTTGATGCTTCAGTGACAAGTCCTCAAGTTTACTCAGAAGGTCTAGGCGCTTTGCGGCAACGCGGAAGACGGTGGTGACCAGGATGCATCCTAAAACAAACTCCTGCCTTTCCGCTTTGCTAGCTGTCTCTTTAGGAATAGGCTGTGATTTTACAGTATTAGCATACGCATTACACCAGTGTCTAAACTGCTCCCAAGTGAGAGGGCGTGTGCCAACCACTGGACAAAACTGCGTGGTGAAAGCAGCGCGCACCTCTTTAGAGGCCCCCTTCAATTTGTTTTGTAGCATCTTCGAGCTTTCTTCCACTGCCTCCAAGGCCATTCGCAAGCCTTCATTGTCTGTTGGCACCGGGTATGGATGAACAGGCTTTTCTCTTCCAGCAGCCAGGTACAGCCGTCGTGCAAGGAAAATGGAGAGGAGCAAAGCCGACAGTGCAAAAGCATAAAAAGGATAGCCAAACCTTTCCCCCCGCGTTTTTGTTCCATGGAATAATTCCTGCTGTTGGTTTACCACAAGGATACTTCCAGTGTCTTCCTCTAGAACGTCCTGTGCGACAAGGGGCGCTGCTGCAGTTAGTGGCGGCACTACAGTAGAAGTCGAGTGAGACAACCCATTGAACCCCGGCTCCGAATTACCGTTGGCATCTCCCCCGTCGAAGGCCTTCTGCAACCCTGCCATGTTACGAGTCGCAGGCAGTAGCAGAAGAAATCAAAGGCCCTTCACAGGCGGCAGTGAGGCCGAAATTGTCAGGACGAAAATGAGCTGGTGTATTATGGAACACGGATAGTCTACACAAAACGTAAAAAGACACTGGGGAAACGAACGAGTTAAACAGGCTGACAAATTTGCACGTCGCGGGGATCGATAAGCTGTACGGCGCCCCGCATACGCTGAAGTAAACGAACGACTAATGTATATATGGGAACATAATGTACCTGAAATTGTTAATTAACGGGAAAAAAGACAGAGGGAACCGTTTTTTCAATAAAAATCATCCTTCGCTTCGGGCTGGTGGGTTTTTCCAACCCCAATCTTTCCAATAATGTTACGTGCAGGCGGACGGGACTGCGCAAGCACTCCAGAGATACTTAAATTGTGTATGTGGAGGTCTATCAGTCAGAGAGAGTGCAAATAATATATTACTAGACGTTAATTACCTTACTTTAGACAGGAAGTAAGGCCATCAGGCTACAAGTGCTCAGCTGCTACGCTGGGTCGGCATGGGGAAGAGCGCTTTCGGCTGCCGCTCATTGCCGACCCGATGTGTGCATATCAGGTGCTCACTCGATATGCACTCACTGCGCACAGCTCATAAACCTTGAAATAGCCTTAAATATCAAAGAGTCGTTTTCCCGTTTTATTTTAGTCCCATCTTCCCAATAATTAGAGTAATACGAATAGATCTGACTGGCGCTGGCCCCGCTAGTGGGTCACCAGGCGATATTGCCAGCCTCAGGGCCAGTCACAAATCCTGGGTTGCTGCCGGGCACTCGTAGCCTGATGGCCGTATTTTCTATCAAGAGTCACCTGATTTATTTCTAAAAAGATGTTACTTGCTCTCGTTCTGTCGGATAGGCCAATAGAGGCCCAATTTGAGCAGTATTGTAGTACCTGTTTACTACAATTTCCCCCCCTCCCAGATTACGTCTGTTGCACCATTTCTTGAAACTTCCACAATCGCAGTCCAATGTTCCCCTTCTGTCGCTGTCAACTTACCCAGCATGAAAAACTCGCTGCAGCTCCCGAGCAATAGAGCTTCCTGCGCTGTTGCCAAGCTTGTGCTTGTAGGGGAGGGGAGGGGCGCTTGCTCCTGTATGCTGGCATCTGAGCAACTATTCCTCTCTGCTGGTCCGCGCAGCGAAGCCTCAAGTTTCTGTTGCGTTTCCCAGATTCTCGGCCGACGCTCCTTCTGCTGCGACCTCCCATAAGGGTTGCCTTCTGATGTACTGCGTCCTACCGCTAGTTGTGTGCCTTCGCAGTTGCAGAGTTCCATGCTCATAGCCCGTAGCCTCGGCACCTCATTAACGCTATCACCCCCTAGTCAACTGCCTTCTTCCTTATGCAAGTCTTCGGACCAGGCCGGCGTTTGTGTCGCTTGCTTCCCTGTTGTGTGTCTTGACCCGGGTTCCTGTGTGTGCATCTGCACTTGTAGTCAGCTACATGCCCCCCTTTCCGCGTAACCCTGGCTCCCTCCTTGCTATTTCCTTTCAGAGGTCTTGGGACTCTTCTGTGCAAGAGCGCTCGATCTTCAGAAATTCCCTTTTCCATCGCTCATGAATAAACTCCAATAGGCTGGCGTAGCTTAACAAAGTGTTTGGCTGCTTTACTTCGTTGTATGATTGTACTCAAAATAACTAATTCCTTGTCCTGTATTATTTGAAGGTAGACTACTGGCGTACTAGCAAGTTTGCTATTCCCTGCTAGCTGTTTACTTAGGGTTTTGAGCCTTTTACTTCAAGTTTTGTCCAAGCTACCAACTGCTCTCGGTTTGCCCAAGCTCATTGCAGCTTATTGCCAACTTATTGAGTGAATTGTTTATCCATTGGTCACACTTAGTGTTGTTGATTATCCAGACTTTGATTCAGGTTTGCCTTTATTCACTTGTTCATTTATTGGTGTCCTTCGGCTCCTTGTTGGTGTTGCAATTCTCGCATTGTCTTTCTCTCCCCTCTAACTTCCAGTGGTTGTATTTCTACATATAAATAATTGTTATTTTCGCCATTACTATTCTCTTCGTTCTATCAGATTCTATTCTTAACTTTATTTTGCTTGTTTACTTGTAACT
>NW_013548428.1:0-2267 GCF_000499425.1 Eimeria acervulina
GCCTATATAATATATATTACATATAAAATATATATAATATGTATATATATATATATATATATATATTTCTCTGTCCCTTTGCTATCTGTCTCTGTCTCTGTCTTTTTGTGCATTTGTGAAGAGACAAAATAAAATATATTTCTTTTACTTATATAAATCCATATTATCAAACTGACTCAAGAGATACATAAACCCTTAACCCTAAACCCTACACCCTAAACCCTTAACCCTACCCCCCAAACCCCAATCTTCACACCTAAACCCTAAACCCTAAACCCTAAACCCTAAACCCTAAACCCTAAATCATTAACCGTAGCATATTAAACCCCTAACCCCCAAAACTCAAAACCCCAAGCCCTAGCCCCTCACCCCTAAACCCGAAACCTTTTATCCCTAAACCCTAAACCCTAAACCCTAAACCCTAAACCCTAAGCAGTAAACCCTAAACCTTAAACCCTAAACCTTAAACCCTAAACCTTAAACCCTAAACCCTAAACCCTAAACCCTAAGCACTAAACCCTAAACCTTAAACCCTAAACCTTAAACCCTAAACCCTAAACCCTAAACCCTAAACCGTAAACCCTTACTCGTTTATAATATGCTTCGAATATGTCTTTATCTCGGAGGTATCGGAACAAAGTTAAGAGGCTTTCAAGGGTTTCTTCGACTTCAAACTCTGTTAAACCCCTTTGACCTTTGCGCAGAAAGAAGTCTAAAAATGAGGCGAGGAAAGCAGAAGATCTGCTCTCACTACCCCAGAAACCCTCAAATGCCTGCATGCAACAATAAACCCTAAACCCTAAACCCTAAACCCTAAACCCTAAATCCTAAATCCTGAAGTGCGTACACGATGTAAACCCTAAAGTCTAAACCGTACACCCGGAAACAAACCCTAAATTCTAATCCAAACACAATTACAAACCCTAAACCCTGTGAAATAAACCCTACAACCTAAACAACAACATATAAACCCTAAACCCTAAGACTCTATGAAATGCATTAAACCCGATGCCGCATGTACACAAACCCTCTATAGAATATATGCATATATATATAGTGTATATATATATTACATATATATAATACACATAGTGTATATAAATATATATATATATATATATATATAACATTTGTATATATAATATGCATGCAGCAAACAATCTCTATAGTCATCTCCCGCCGCCTTTGATTTTATTTGATTAGTTAAGGCATATATAAATAAAGAAGAAGAAGTAGAGAAAATAATAAAAGAATAAACCCTTACTGCCTTCATAGCTGCATGCATTTCTTGATTATCACAGAAGGCGTCAGTAACAATGCGATGATATTTATTTTTTAATTGAAGAAAGTTAGAGACGAAAGAAAATGCATCTTTTGTCTTCTCTTCATCTCTTAGAATATCTCGGCCTAAAGAAATATATTTATTTTTAACAAACACAACAAATATTAATTAATTAATTAATTAAGTCAATACACATAACTTTGTCTGCTCTTCATCTCTTAGGATATCGCGGCCTAAATAAATATATTTATTTTTTTAAAATAAATTAAATTAAACTAAACTAAATTAAATTAAATTAAATTAGTACAGACAAATGCAAAGTCTTTCTCAAGAATATCTCAACGCCCCACACATCCAAATAAAATAATAATTAAATAAACTAAAAAGAATAATAACAAAGCAATATTACTATAGAAAACAAACACTTATCGCATGAAATAAAGCGTTTTATCCCTGCTTTTTTCTAGGGTTTAGGGTTTAGGGTTTAGGGTTTAGGGTTTGGCTGTTAAGTAGGAGATGTCTATGCAGGATTTAGCATCTGTTTATTATAAATAATTTATTTGAGGTGTATATACAGCCTGTATATACCGTAATTTTCAAGACTTTCTCTGAGAACTTCTTTTAAATCTTCAGCAGCCCCAGGAACCTTTGAAAAGAGAGTATGCATGTGTCTTAACTCTTCTATTTTGTCTTGTGCAATCATAAAGAAAGCCCCGGACGATTTATTTCTGCATAGAGCTGTATGATTTCCTTCAACCCAGACCTCATACATTAATGCTGCAAGGGGTGAGCCTGTCTCTTCTAACAAAGTACCTGCTACTAAACGTGCTTCCAGCAGCATTCGTTTTTGCGTCTGCATTCAATCACAAACAAATATTCACATCATTCACAACAACAGCAAAGATAGTGGCAACAAAAGCAACAGCAACAACAGCAGCAGCAGCAGCAGCAAAGGCAGCAGCAGCAGCAAGAGCAGCAGCAGCAG
>NW_013548427.1:0-2964 GCF_000499425.1 Eimeria acervulina
TATATATTACTCTCTCTACTAGGGATAATATAAATTAACAATTATTAATATAATTACTAAATAATCAGAGTAATAATATTATACAAAATTAACATTATATAATATTATACAAAGTTTATATTATATAATGTTTTATATAGTTTATATTATGATGCAAACACCGAGACAAAGACAACCAGAGGGAGGAGACGATCCCGATCCCCAATTATAAACGCCCCACACAAACACTGCTGCGGCTGTTGCTGCTGCGGCTGTTGCTGCTGCGGCTGTTGCTGCTACTGTTGCAGCTGCTGCAGCTGTTGCTGCTACTGCTGTTACTGCTGCTGCTGCCCCTAGCAGTTGACTGCGTCTCCTACAGCTGTATGGGCGTGTGGGGTGTATGCACAGCTGCATGTACAGCTGAGCAGATATAGCAGTATGTTGTATAATTTTTATATACAAAGATATATATTATTATTATATATACAAGTCTTCTTGCGGTGTATATACACCTCAGCGCCGACTACACCCAGACGCTTTTCTTAGGAATTCACATCTCTTCTCTGCTTTTGTTTATTTTTATTTGAAATACACAAATTTAAAAATGTCAATAAACGCAAAACATTAAAGCATTAATCGAAGCAGCAGCAGCAGCAGCAACAGCAACAACAGTAGCAACAGCAGCAGCAGCAACAGCAGCAGCAGACTCGAGGCTGCGGTGTACGTACACCGCAGAATTCAGAAAGACAGAAACAAAAACAAAGAAAATTATTTTTATATTTAAATATTTTTTATATTAACGCAGAAGAAGAAAAGAAGAGAGACAGCGCAGCTAAGCAGCTTCGGGGCCCCCTTTAGGGCGGCAGCAAGCAATAAACCCTAAACCCTAAACCCTAAACCCTAAACCCTAGGCCTTCGATCTCACAGCTCGAGGAAGAGGGGAAGCCTGCCCCTACAATGCGTTAAACCCTTCTCCTAAACCCTAAACCCTAAACCCTAGTTGCAACGCGTACACCAGAGACTACACGCAGCCTTACTGAAATCTGCTGCAGCAACAACAGGGTCAGAAGCAGCAGCAGCAGCGATATCAGCAGCAGCAGCACGGGCAGCGGCAGCAGCAGGGGACGCAGGAGGTGCAACACCAGCAGCCGCAGCAAGCAGAGCAGCAGGAACAGGAGGTAGAGGAAGAGGAGCAGCAGCAGCAGCAGCAGCAGCAGCAGCAGCAGCAGCAGCAAGGCATGCGATGTTTGCTGCTTCTGCTTCTCGTTGGCAGGCTTTGCGTGGTGGGCGTGCTCAGTTTGCTGCAGCAGCAGCAGCAGCAGCAGCAGCATTTTCATTCCCAGTGTATTGGGTGTCTCGACGTCGTCGATTAGCAGCAGAAGAGAGCTGCATATACACCCGACATATTAAAGATCTGGTCTTCTTAGACTTCGCAATTAAAGATAAATATATCGGCCGCGTTTTAATCGGTCTGTACACCGCAGCAGTCCCCCTAACAGCAGAAAATTTTATTCAGCTCTGTGAGGGTTTTAAAATTAAAGATAAAGTTATCGGATACAGAAATACACAAGTAAACCCTAAACCCTAAACCCTAAACCCTAAACCCTAGGCAGTAAACACCAATGGTGCGCAAGTAACAACACATAATAAAAAATAATAAATAATAAATAATAAATAATAAATAACAGCGGACGCTAATAAACAAGAAGCAAACAACACAAAAAACAAATAAAGAAATAACGATCAGTACACAAACCTCAATAAACATAAAACAAACCTAAACCCTAAACCCTAAACCCTAAACCCTAAAATATAAACGAACACTAAACCCTTACCAGTAAATACTAAACCCTCAGCCACCGGCTCCGCAACAGTAAGTCTCATCATGTTGTTGCTGCTGCTGCTGCTGCTGTTGCTGCTGCTGCTGCTGCTGCTGTTGCTGCAGGTGCATAAAGTGCAGCAGGGGGTTGCGCTGCTGGCTGGCGATGTGTTGACAGGTTGCGGAGGCGAAGGCCTCTCTATCTATGGAAAAAAGTAAACCCTAAACCCTAAACCCTAAACCCTAAACCCTAGACCCTTAATTATAAACACTCAACTCTAGGCCTAAAGCACTTAGCCCTAAACCTCATTATGCTTCTGCTGCAGTTGGGGGTGCCTGCAGCAGCAGCCACAGCTTGCTAGAAGTGCCCTTAGCAGCAGCAGCAGCAGCAGTAGCAGCAGCAGCGGTAGCAGCAGCAGCGGCAGCAGCAGCAGCAGCTAAGGTGGGAGGTTAGTGCACATAATTGAGGTGTAGGAACAACCAGCTGATTGCAGAATGCAACAAAGTAGTCGGGTGTCGGCTTTAGGGTTTAGGGTTTAGGGTTTAGGGTTTAATGTTCAGTTAGGGTTTAGGGTTTACTGGCTTAGGGTTTTCTTATGCTTAGGGTTTACTTTTTAGGGTTTAATCTTTATTCATTATTCTGTAGGGTTTATTATTGCTTCATTATTTTCTCCTTTTTAAGGTTTAATCATTACTACTAATTAGGGTTTAGGGTTTACTAATTAGGGTAATTAGGGTTTAGGGTTTACTAATTAGGGTTTTGGGTTTAGTATTTAGGGTTTAGTGTTTAGGGTTTAGGGTATTAGGGTTTAGTGTTTAGTGTTAAGGGTTTAGTGTTTAGTGTTTAGGGTTTACTAGTTAGGGCTAAGGGTTAAGAGCTAAGGGTTAAGGGTTAAGGGTTAAGGGTTTAGGGTTTAGGGTTTAGGGTTTAGGGTTTAGGGTTTAGGGTTTGTGTGTAGGTTTCGTGACGAGAATTTTTCGATGGGTTTTATTCAAGACGGTGACGTCGCTATGGTGTCTCGGGGCCCTCACAGCAACAGCAGCGAGTTTTTAATATCTTTCTGTCCTCTTCCTGTTTTAAATAAACAATATGTAGTTATAGGTACAGTAATTAAAGGCATGAAGACAATTCGCAGGGTAATTACCTTCCTAGGGTTTCGACCTAA
>NW_013548426.1:0-2739 GCF_000499425.1 Eimeria acervulina
TATATATGCGATCTACCTGCTACCCATCAGGTATGCATTCCCGCAAATCGTGGATCTGAAGGGGATGTGCGCGCCACCGTGGCCACATACGTCCTGGAGAGCGGTTGGCAGGACAGACCGACGCCAGCCGCACAACCTCCATTGGCTGGAGACTGCGAAAATTCGAGGCGAACGTTTACTGAATTACCTGAATTGCGCACATGCCGCTGTACAATAGTGTCCTAATGCGTCACCGCACAGACTTGGTTTGTGTCTCCTCTTCTGGGAGCAGTCCAGTCGAGCACCTCATACAATTCAATATACCAAGCCGCGAACCGGCGCGCAGCGACACTGCGCAAACTGCTACACAGCCCTTCGCCTCACGTCGAATCCTGCAGCGCATCACTCCCTTACTTCGCGCGCCACCAAATCCGTTTCAAGAACAACAAGTTACGCAGCTCCTCGACGCATATTCCATGTTGCTGGAAAACGCTACCCAAGGGCAGGCCTTTCTAACAACAGGGAACTGCACCAACTGCCCTGCAGCGCGCCGATCTGTGTAGTAGCATTGCGTTCACACGTGTAGAGCGTCAATACGCCTGCCAATCGCCACGTCAAGCGATGCTACATAGCTCCAACGACTATGCGCTCAGTAGGCCCTAGCTCTGCAATCCATCCAACGCTGCGCAACCGCTTTCCCGTGGGCTTCTTTGCAACGCGCTGCATCTTCCATAAGCGGCACATATTCTCGACCTTCCAGTGCACAGATGGCCTGATGCACACGCCGCAGACGCAAACGCTATTCAATTCAGTCAACCGCTACGTCTGCCTAGTCACTTCATGAAACCCGTTCCTGCCATGCCACTCTGTCAACAGGTGCCTCTTCTCCCTCAAGCAACCTTCGCCTTGTAAAGTCGCAAAACTAGTCCACGCATGCGTCGCTTGCATACGCAGCAGGACACACAAATCCGCATCACTGTTTACATGTGCGATCTACATTACTACTCTCCACCTATGCATTCCCGCAAATCGTGGATCTGAAGGTGCTTTGCGCGCCACCGTTGCCACATACGTCCTGGAGAGAGGTTCACAAGAGATGCCGACGCCAGCCGCACAACTTCCATTGGCTGGAAACTGCGAAAATTTCGTGCGAACGTTTACTGCATTGTACGCGCATCGCTTTGCCATAGTGTCCTAATGCGTCACCGCACAAGCTTGGTGGGCGCCTCGTGCGCTGTGCGGAGTAGCGTCTAGAAGCTAAAACACTTCAAAAACCAACGCGCTGACCGGCGCGTAGCCACGCTGCGCGAACTGCTACGTAGCCATTCGCCTCACGTCGAATCCTACATCGCACCACTCCCTTGCTCCGCCTTTGAGCAAACCCGTTTCAAGAACAACAAGTTACGCAGCTCCCCGACGCATGTGCCGTGTTGCTGGAATGCGTTACCCTTTACACCCTCTTTCCAACAACACGGAACTGCACCAACTGCCCTGCAGCGCGCCGATCTGTGTAGTAGCATTGCGTTCACACTTGTAGAGCGTTAATACGCCTACCAGTCGCCACGTCAACCGATGCTACATAGCGCCAACGACTATGGGCGCTGTTGGCCCTAGCTCTGCAATCCATCCAATGCTGCGCAACCGCCTTCTCCTGGGCTTCTTTGGAAAGCACTCCATCTACCTTAAGCAGCGCATATTCTCGACCTTCCAGTGCACAGATGGCCTGGTGCACACGCCGCAGACGCAAACACTATGCAATTCAATCAACCGCTACGTCTGCCTAGTCACTTCACGAAACCCGCTTTTGCCATGACACTCCGTCAACAGGTGCTTCTTCTCCATCAAGCACCCTTCGCCTTAGAAAGACGCATCGCTAGTCCACGCATGGGTTGCTTGCATACGCAGCAGCTCACACAAATGCTCATCCCGCTGTATATATGCGATCTACCTGCTACCCATCAGGTATGCATTCCCGCAAATCGTGGATCTGAAGGGGATGTGCGCGCCACCGTGGCCACATACGTCCTGGAGAGAGGTTCACAAGACATGCAGACGCCATCCGTATAAATTCCACTGGCTGGAGACTGCGAAAATTTCGTGCGAACGTTTACTGCAGTGTGAAGGAGACGCGTTACTATAGTGTCCTAATGCGTCACCGCACAATCTTGGCATGCCAGCCGCACAACCTCCATTGGCCTGAGACTGCGAAAACTCACGGCGAACGTTTGCTGCACTGTGCACGCGACGTGTTACTATAGGGTCCTAATGCGTCAACGCACAAACTTGGTATGTACCTCGTACGCTGTGAGCAGTACAGTCGAGCACCTAATACGATTGAATATACCAAGCTGCGCACCGGCGCGCAGCGACACTGCGCAAACTCTTGTGCAGCCCTTCGACTGACGCCGAATCGTGCATCGCATCACTCCCTTACTTCGCCCGTCACCAAACCTCTTTCAACAACTACAAGTAACGCAAAACGCGGACGCAAGTCCCGTGTTGTTGGAAAGAGCTACCCTTGGCAACCTCTTTCCAACAACACGGAACTGCACCAACTGCTCTGGCGCGCGCTCCTAACCCCATGTCGTAGCTTTGCGTCCACACTTGTAGAGCGTCAACACGCCTGCCAGTCGCCACCTCAACCGATTCTGCATCGCTCTAACGACTATGCGCGCCGTAGGTCCTAGCTCTGCAGTCCATCTCACGCTGCGCAACCTCCTTCCCGTGGGCTTCTTTGCAACGCGCTGCATATGCCCTAAG
>NW_013548425.1:0-2594 GCF_000499425.1 Eimeria acervulina
ATATATATATCAACATATATTAAATACACCTCATAATATATATATATATATATATATATATACCTCAACATATACCGCAGCAAGCCGAGGTGTATATATGCTGAGGTTACACCTCAGCATACACCGCAGCATGCAGACGCCTCAACCACTCAACATAGGGACAAGCAGCAACAGCAGCAGTAACAGCAGCAGCAGCAACAACAGCAGTAGCAACAGCAGCAGCGCAGCACCAGCAGCAGCAACACCAACACCACCACCAGCACTACCAGCAGCAGCAACAGCAACAGCAGCAGCAGCAACAGCAGCAGCAACAGCAGCAGCAACAGCAGCAGCAGCAGCAAAGCCTACCGTCGGCAAAGCCCTTTGGATATCCTGAGCGAAGGTTAAGGAGACAGACGGCCCTAACTGATGCACCACATCTCGCACCTGCACATACACCCCAACAGCAGCAGCAGCAGCAGCAGCAGCAGATGTTGTACCAGTAGCAGCAGGAACAGCAGCAGCAGCAGCAGCAGCACTAAAGGAACTGCAGCAGAAACGGCAGCAGAAGCACTATGCTAACTGCAACAGAAGCAGCTGCAGCAGCAGAAGAAGCAGCACGTACAGCATTATATTAATATAAAGCCCTTTCTATAGTCTCTGTCTTTAACTATAAATTATTTATTTATTTATTTATTTATTTATTTATTTATTTATCTACTAACCTTTATTTGCATAAGGATTCGCTGAGTTATTAACTCTTTATCTGTCTGTCTCCAAATGTTTATACTGCCGACCATCACCATCGCTACAATCCGCAGCTGCTGTATCAAGGGCAGCAAACGCTCAGCCTTCCGCATGCTAACTGCAGCAGCAGCAGCAGCAGCAACAGCAGCAGCAATAGCAGCAATAGAAGAAGCAGCAATAGGAGGAGGAGCAGCAGCAATAGCAGCAATAGGAGCAGCAGCAATAGGAGCAGCAGCAGCGAGCAAGCAGAGGAGACAGTCGCACACATCACAAGCGAGATATGTAAATATCAGTAGTTAGCAGCAGCAGCAGCAGCAACAGCAGCAGCAGCAGCAACAGCAGGAAGAAAAGCACAATCAACAGCAGCAGGAAGCCCCGTAGCAGCAGGAACGGAGCAGTGGCAACAGCAGCAGCAACAAAAGCAGCAGCAACAAAAGCAGCAGCAGCAACAAAAGCAGCAGCAGCAACAAAAGCAGCAGCAGAACCAGAAGCAGCAGCAGCAACTGAATCAGCAAGCGCAACATAAGCAGCAGCAGCAGCAACAGACTCAGCAGTAGCAAGAGAATCCGCAGCAGCAACAGCATGTGCAGCAGCAGCAGAATCAGCAGCAGCAGCAGCAGCAAGGGCGCACAGTAGTAGAGGATGGGGAGGCCTATGACGCCTGATAACATCGATACGACCAACTCAAACCATGTCCTGAGCAGCAGCAGCAGCAGCGGCAACAGCAGCAGCAGCAGCAAAATACGCACAGGTATAGGAATCCAACTGCTGCTGCTATTGCTCGTGCAGCAGCAGCAGCAGAAGCAGCAGCTGCCGCTGCTGCTGGATGGGTTCAGAGGAGAAGCAGAAGTGCAGCGAGCAACAAACAGCAAAAAGAGAGACAGAAAGAGAGACAAACAGACAGAAGACAAGCAACAAAAGAGACAGATGAAGAGACAGTAGAAAAGACAGAGAGACAGAGAGACAGAAGAAGAGACAGAAAGAGAGATAAACAAAGATAGAGAGAAGAGAGAGACAGAGACAGAAGAAGAGACAGAAACAAACAAAAACAAAAGGAGACAGCAACAAAGAAAGGAGACAGCAATAAACGAAGGAGACAGCAACAAAGAAAAGAGACAGATAAACAACAAAAACAAAAAGGAGACAGTAATAGACAAAACAACAGACAAAACAACAAAAACAAAAAGGAGTCAGTAATAGACAAAGGAGACAGACAAAACAACAAAAACAAAAAGGAGACAGTAATAGAGAAAGGAGACAGACAGACAACAGAGACAAAAAGGAGACAGTAATAGACAAAGGAGACAGACAAAACAACAAAAACAAAAAGGAGACAGCAATAGACAAAGGAGACAGACAGACAACAGAGACAAGAAGGAGACAGTAATAGACAAAGGAGACAGACAGACAACAGAGACAAAAAGGAGACAGTACTCTAGTGCAATTGATATAGAACAAAAGACTTACTGAAGAAACAAAACCCAAAAGATAAAGCCGTAAAGAAGATTAAAGAGAGGCACTAAGACTAACAGCACCATGACTTTATAGCTTGCAACAACATCAATACCCTTCACCTTCACCCGACTTTCTCGTAAGGCCTGAGCATATTAAATATATATAAATATATTTAATCACATTTAAGTCTAAAATATCTTCTTAAAACTCTATTAACAGATATTCTGAAGATATTTGTATGATAACTTTTAAAGATTAAACTAAAATAATATTAAAAATATAATGTTAAAAATATATTAATAAGATATTTAAAAGATATTAATAAGATAGTTAAAAGATAATATTAAACAGATATTAATAAGATATTAAAATGATAATATTAAAAAGATATTAATAAGATATTAAAGTGATAA
>NW_013548424.1:0-2872 GCF_000499425.1 Eimeria acervulina
CAGCAGCCATCATGTTTCAAGCTGCATATCGTTTGAATTGGTGGAGATGGACATGGACACAGCTTGCCTCGGGAAGGATTGATTGGGGCACTGGAATGTGGCGCCAGCCGCTGTTGAGACATTTTCTCCGTTTGCCGCACGACGACTCCGACGTTGAGCAGGCACAGCGCAAAGAACTGTCTGCTCCACAAAGGTAGGCTGTCTTGTTACAAGGCGATAGTAAATTCCTCGGGTTTTTGGTGGCATTGCAAGCGAATGCGAATAGGCACGGGGTTCATAGCCGATGTGCTGGTAGGTTAGCAAAGAAAGCCTCGCGCGAGTCCTTGTTGCATTAATTCAAAGACCTTTAATGCAACGGCGGCTCTTGATGCAAAATCTTTTCATGCGCGCTTTGGTTGCCAGTTTCCGCAGTTGAAACCTAGGTGGAGGGGACGTCTGCGCCTTTATAGAGTTCGGTAACAAAGTCTTGTAGTAGCTGCTGCTGTCATGCACATGTGCCAGCGGGAGGCAAGGGCACGTTGGCACATGTTTAAAAATGCATATGTGGGCGAGCGGTAAACAACCGGTCATGTTTTGCAGTGGGAGTATCCGAGTCGGCGCTAGCAGCAACGCGAGTCTTGGAGATGCTACGGGTGTTGCGTGGTGCATCCTAGCATTCGTAACAGGCGGTATGTGCTTTGTTGGAACGTTGGGGGACAAATGGTATTGTTGGGGGGAAACCCAACCCTCCACGTACCGTAACAAGCTTGACTTTTGCGTGTGATTGTGCAGGCCCTGCGCATCAGTGCTGCCTAACATCGACACATTGACTAGTTAATTCTGCGTGAAGAGCCATGTATGCTGCGATTTGCATGGTGGCAGCAATTGAACAGCGCACGCGCTCGTCTTCTTAATACCGCAAAGGCAACTACTGGCAAAAATGTGCTGCATTTGTGGGCACGCTGCGTGATGAAGGTGGCTTGACGATTTTTCTCTCACGGGCGTGTTGTCAGCGTGCCTGAGTTTGACGTTTGTAGGGGTTGCAAGATGTAAGCCGAGGAAGGAGAGAGGAATGGAGTTGCCCTAACAGTAGTGCACGCAAACCAACACAGGAAGTGCGCTGCGTCTAGCTCCTACGCAAAAATGACCTGGGTGCTCCTGCGGATCTCAATTGTGCTCATGTGTCTATGCGAAGTAAAGCATGCTTTTCATCAGTGAAGTGATGGCCCCTGAGGAATCTCCGCCCTCGAATAAGTTTTTTGTGAGCGCAGTTGCTGGCAGTGTGCATGGTCCATTGTGCAGCGAACGTCCTTCCCCCGGGGTGTGGAGCTGTTGGTAGGGTTTGTTGGTCAGGGCATGGGCGACCTGGGAAGTGTTTGGCAGCAAAAGGTAACCAACTGTGCCTTGCGAATTCTAGCTCAAGTAAGATGTAGAAAATCTTGTTCTGAACGGCGTTACACACACGACTCGATCAGAAGGATCGACAACTCGTCGACGTCATCTGAGCGTTTTGACGCATCAAGAAAACCGACGGTAATTTCTGCAATGAGAACAGTACACGCATATCCCGACGTTGTGTAGGTGTGCCTGCATAGCGCGCACTCTAAAGTGCTGTACAGAAGGTGTGTGGGGATATAAGATGCCGCGAAGCAAAATGATTGAGGCTGTCCTGATAATGGCTGCTGTAGCGTTGTTCCTTGTTTTGTGGGTGCAGGGAAGCTGGTCGGCGCGGGGGTGAAGTGTACTAAGAGAACTTAATATTCTAGTGAGTGTGCGCACACGAGAGCGCATCTATGGCATGCGCCGAGCTTGTTAGAAACCGTTGATGGGTCGGTATTTGTTGGAGTGCCCTGGGTTGGATGCCCTGGCGTGGAAAAAAATGGCTGTCTGAGTCTGGAGCAAGGCTGGTTTTTTTTTCAAGACGTTTGTATTCGTATTAACATTAATGCGTTGTACCTGCAACTTACCCACGTCCCGCATAACGTCTCCGCCATTGCATTGTATAGAGTGTGGATTTGGAGACAGCTCTTCTCAGATGCCTCTATCTTGGGAGCCATGTCCAGTGACTGCATATTCTGTGCGATTCTGTGGCCTGTTAAATGCATATCGGAGTGGGCGACTAGGCGGGCCCTGAGCTGTTGCGCGTGCCACCAACGAGTGACGGCACGGTCAGCAAGATCATGGTGAAGTGGAAGACGCTGGCAAATGTGTACTAGCCTTCCTTGAGCCAGTAGGGCATGCCGCTTTAGGAGGTGAGCTGTGACTATGGGGCCGTCGCACGAATGCAGCAACCTGCGATCCAGAATGCACGTGGAACGTCCAGGCGACTATATGTACAGCATGCATGCATTCACCCTCACTCCGTGGTTTCCAGTCGTGTTTCTCAGCCACCGCATGCGCAACAACTGACAGTTCAGCTCTTTGGTAGTCACTGGATTGCATCAACCATTCGATGCTATTGGGTACTGTAGCAATATCTGTGTTTGACGAATTAACATGACACCTCGTCCACCTTGGCCGCTCCTAATTCATCCTAGTCCGTCATTCCGCTTCTCCACATGTCGGCAATGCGAGGTGAGCAGAAAGCTTTTGCTTGAGGGAGGATGCGGGTGTACATGGCTGGCGTGCACTGAAAGCAAAGCCGAGGCTAATGAAGATAGACGGGCCTAAACGGGGGGTGTTGCCAGCCGCTTTGTTTTGTCCCTCATTTTCCTGCTTCTGCGTCTCTCGGTTTGGATTCTTGTGCCGTTTGTGTTCTGCATTTCCATATATTTGCCTTCTCACCACATGCACTGCAGGCCACATGTCTGTGTGATTTGCGATTAGGTGCAGGTATTGTGCAGGGCCATGCCCAACGGCTTGCGTTGGTCTGCCTTATGCATTTAAGCGTGTA
>NW_013548423.1:0-2565 GCF_000499425.1 Eimeria acervulina
CAGCTACAGCATCCTGCAGCTGGCACTAAGCTTGCGTCTGGCTGGTTTGTCTGGGTTGAAATAAGCTCCAGCTGCCGATTGGGGTGTAAGCAGGAGTGTGAGTAGAGCTAGGGATCATGCATGAGGAAGTCGTGGAATTATGCAGTTTGTGTGCGCGCGTATGCCGGCCCGCTGTGGCTAAGGCTTCTCTGGCGTTGGAATCGCGTGCTGCGTCCGCGAGAACGCATAGTTTTAAAGTTCACACTCATTTGCTTGACGCGTATATGTGTACGTGTCAGTTAGTATGCGACCTGGCGTGGATGAAGATGCGCATGCGTGGAAATATACGGAGCTGCAGTGTGAGAAGAAGAGGAATTTGTTTGATCCAGCCATCCGGGTCCCTTTTCGGTGCTGCGATATGCTTGAGAGGCAGCGTCTGACAAAAGAAATAACTCAATGCATTGGCGAGGCAATGTTTGTGGAGCGTGGCAGGAGACAGAAGCGCCACGTTATCTCACAGCTCAACGTCTGTGGCACTTCCAAATAGTATGCAGACACTAGGAAGAAGCAAGAACTCATTCTGCGCACATGTGATGCTTCCCTAACTGTCCAACATTTGCGATTCTCGTCGGTCTTTCAAGAACACGCGACCCAAGAAGGATACCCCATGGAGCCAGCTGCTTCACCTTGCAGTTGGTATTAGGCTTGGGCTTGGCTCGCTTGCTCTGGTTGAAAGCAGGTCCTTCTACCGACAGGCGTATACGCACTATCTGGGGCTGAAGTAGGGGACCTGCATGCATGGGCGTCGTGGATTGTACAGTATGTTTGCGCGCATCGACGGCTGCGATGTGTCAAGGCTTTTCTCGATCTTGGATCGCGCCGTGCGTCGCGCAGGGAGTATGCGCCTAGAAGCAGATGCATATGCTCGATGCATTCGTGGCTACTGGTCAGGTCTTCCTAGTAGCAGGCAAGGAGGTACATCTACATGCGTGCAGGTGCAAGGAGCTGCAGTACGAGAAAAGAGGAGCTCTTTTTGCTTTGTTCGCGCTTTTTCTGATGTCGCTGGTGCGAGTTGTTTCGGTGCTGCGATTTGCACTCCCTAGTCTGGCACTACTACGGTGAACAGGTGACCCAGTATACATGCTTCGCCATACGTTTTAGCAAACAACATTGATTACGCAGTGAGATATGCCGAACCTTTTGTAGCATTGATGGCCAGATCCTTTGTGTATGATGGTACTTGTTCTGTGGAAAACAAAAATACCGAAGGTAGGGACGTAGCCGGCGGGATGCTCAGCACGGGCTGTTGAAGCACTGTTGGTGCCTGCACGGAAGGGGACTGGACCTGCAGCCCGCTGTGCAGCTATTAGGTAGACTATAATGCAGCGGAGTCCGTCATGCAGAATGGTGATTTTGGCTTGGCGGATTTAGGTAGGCTATTTCGTGTCATGAGTAGGTGCAAATAGTAAACGTTACTGATTTTCGCTCGCGCTCGACGGCTCAAGGCAGAACTTCCAAACACTTGCACCACAGTAGGCAGATGCAAGCGGGAAGCAGGCCTGCCGCCCGCACGTATGTTATGTCCCCTAACCCTGCCAACGTTTTCGACTATCGTTTGTTCCCCAACAATATGCGATTCGACGAGGATGCCCCATACAACCAGCTGCATCGCCCTGCAGTTGGCATTTAGACTGGAACTGGTTCGCTAGCCCTGATTGAGATAAGCTCCGTCTGTTGATAGGAGTACATACACTACTTGGCAAAAAGCTACAGCTTCTTCATGCTCTCGCTCGGGGGAGGATATAGTTTGTGCGCGCGCACCTACGGCCGCGTTTTGTAGACGCCCCTCTGGCGTTGCAATCGGGCGATGCTTTGGCCAGGCAGTATGCACAAAATAGCAGCAAAAGTTCCGCATATGCGCAGCGCATAGCCACTAAGTCGGCTTGCGAAACCTCTGAAGAGCGCGAAGCGAAGTCATCTTCATGTCGCGGTTATTGGTACTGTTACCTTCCAGCTTGTATGAAAGCCGGCGTCAATGTGCAGCTGCATGGTTGCCGATTCATGGACTTGCAGTCTGGGCCATGCGTTGAGGTACACTTTGTCTTGGTTGTTCTCCTCGTGGGCATGTGCTATGGCGGAGTGTTTCAGGCCATCAATATCCTTCCGGAAGAAAGAGCCTGACATGGCAAAGAACCGTCGTGAGGCAGTCACGCTGGATGTGCGCAGTGCAGCATCAGGTAGCAGGAGTGAGCGACTATGCGATGATTTGTGCCAAACGCTCAGCACCATTAGCGGGCAGGCCGGTTATGAATGATGGTAGCGTTCCTGCGGGGAACTGGAATAGGAAAGGGTGAGCCGAGGCTGACGGCACGCCTTACACGTATTGTGGAAATAATACGTTTTGGTGTTTGCACTCAAGGACGCAGAACACGTAGCGCATTGTGTGTCTATTGCATAACGCAAAAAGCAGCGCAACAATTCGTGCAGGTTGGCGTTTCTGGTCAAGCGGTGGAAGCAAAGCTGTTTTATGTTCGGAGCATATGCAATTTATGAATGCCACTGGTCTTGCTTTTAACTCGGCATCTC
>NW_013548422.1:0-2643 GCF_000499425.1 Eimeria acervulina
TGCTTCTTCTGTGGAGGCAGGGAAGCAGTCATGGCGGTTGGGCACGGGTGTCGATGATGGTTGGATGGTTGGGAACAGGGCGGGGCTGTTTTCTCTGCCTTTGTAGAGGCCTTGACTGGATACATTCTACAAACGGGCAGTGGCGGTACAGGGTGTGACTAGTGTGCCTAGAGAGAAGCATATGCTGGTATTGGTATGGTGTTGTAAGTCATGGGGTGAAGTGAAAGTGGCTGCTTTGGGCGGACACGGGTGTTGATTCAGCCAGTGCGTTTGCTTCATCTTTTGAGGTCGGGAAGCGATCCTGGCGGTGGGGCACGCGTGTCGATGATGGTTGGATGGTTGGCAACAGTGTGTGGCTGTTTTGTGTGACTTAGTGGAATAGTTTGCGGTTTGGACTACCTGCGAGTGCCGTTAGACGGCGTGACTTCTGTGCATGGCGAGACCCATGCGGTAATATTGATAGGGTGTGTCATGGCACGGGGTGAAGTGAAAGTGGTTGCTTTGGGCGGACACGCGTGTTGATTCAGCCCGTGGGTTTGCGTCACCATTGGAGGCCACAGAGAGGTCATGGGAGTGGGGCACGGGTGTCGAGGATGGTTGGATGGTTGGCAACAATGTGTGGCTGTTTTGTGCTGCTTGTTGGACGAGCTGATGGTATGAATTATACGAACTACGAAAGCCGGTACAGGGCGTGACTTGTGTGCATGGAGAGAAGCATACGCTGGCATAGGTAGGGTGTGGCGTAGGGTGTGGCATGGCAAGTGGTAAAGCGAAAGTGGCTGCGTTCGGCAGACAACCGTGTTGATTTAGGCTGTGCGTTTGCGTCAACTGTGGAGGCCGGGGAGCAGTCATGGTGGTGGGACACTGATGCCAATGATGGTTGGATGGTTAGGAACAGTGTGGGGCTGCATTGGTTGGCTATTTGGACGCGTTTATAGCATGAGTTGTGCGAAGTGCGAGTGTCGGTACCCGGCGTGACTTGTGTGCGTGTAGAAAAGCATATGCTGACATTTTAGGGTGTTGTATGCCATGGGGTGAAGTGAAAGTCTAGGCGTTATGTGGCCACGCGTGTTGATTCAGCCAGTGCGCTTGTTTCACCTATTGAGGCCGGGGAGCAGGCCTGGCGGTGGGGCACGGCTGGCGATGATGCTTGGATGGTTGGGCGTAGCCTGGGGCTGTTTTGTGTGGCTAGTTGGACGAATTGATGTGATGAATTGTACCAAGTGAGCGTGCCGATACAGGGCGTGACTTGTATGCATGTCGAGAAGCATATGCTGGCATTGTTAGGGTGTTGTATGGCATGGGGTGAAGTGAAAGTGACTGGTGAGCGCGGACACGCGTGTTGTTACAGCTTGTGCGTTTGCTTCACCCGTGGAGTCCGTGGAACAGTCATGGCGGTGGTGCACGGGTGTCGATGATGGTTGGATGGTTGGGAACAGTGTGGGGCTGTATTGTGTTTCTACCTGGAGGCCTTTATGGCGTGTATTGCACGAAGTGAGAGTTGCGGTACGCGGCGTGACTTCTGGGCATGTAGACAAACATATGTTGTTATTGATTGGGTGTTGGATGGCATGTGATGTAGTGAAAGTGAGTGCCTTGGGCGGAGAGGCGCGTTGATTCAGTCCGTGCGTTTGCTTCACCTGTGGAGTCCGTGGAGCGGTCACGGCGGTTGGGCACGGGTGGCGATGATGGTTGGATTGTTGGTAACAGTGTGGCGACGTTTTGTTTGGCTATTTGGACGCCTTTATGGCATGAATTGTAGGCATTGCTAGTGTCGGCGCACGGCGTGACTTTTGTGCATGGAGACTGTCATGCGCTAAATTTTTTTAGGGTGTTGGATGGCATGGGGCGAAGTGAGAGGGTATGCGTTGGGCGGACACGCGTGTTAATTCAGCCCGTGCGTTTGCTTCACCTGTGGGGCCGGGGAGCAGTCATAGCGGAGGGGCACGGGTGTGGATGATGGTTGGATGGCTGGGAACAGTGTGTGGCTGTTTTGTGTGGCTAGTTGGACGAGTGTAGGGTATGAATTTTACGACGTGAGAGTGTCGGTAAAGGGCGTGGCATGTGTGTATGGAGAGAAGCAAATGCTGGTATTGGTAGGGTGTTGTATGGCATGGGGTGTAGTGAAGGTGGCTGCTTCAGGCGGACACACGTGTTTCTTCAGCGCGTGCGTTTGCTTCACCTGTGGAGGCCGGGGAGCAATCATAGTGGTGGGGCGCGGGTGTCGATAATGGTTGGATGGTTGGGAACAGTGTGTGGCGGTTTTATGTGGCTAGTTGGACGAGTTCATGGTATGAGGCGTACGACCTGGTATTGTCGAGTTCATAGTATTACTTGGACGAGCGTGTATTGTCTGTAGACGGCGTGACTTGTGTGCACGGCTTAGTGCGTTTACGGTGTGTATAGTTGTGATTGAATCCCTGCAGTCTACTTTAGTGCGAGAGTGCACCGAGTAGGCTGTGACTAGGTGGCGCAATACTTTATACCGTCTGGCACACTCATGCAGTTTGTGAGCAACAAAAACAGCTGGATTGGGGCATCGGAAAAACATGCCAAAACTGCTCGATTCGAATCCCATCATGGAAGGTGGATGATTTTCCTGGTGACGGTTGCAGATGGCGCCCAACCACTTGCCGCTGCACG
>NW_013548421.1:0-3268 GCF_000499425.1 Eimeria acervulina
TGCAGCAGGAATATCTTACTTCTATCGGCCTCGTGGGAGCGCAGCAGCTTCAGACGCGGAAAACTGGAGGCGGATTGATAGGTGGCCCGTCGGCTGCGGGCAAAGTGCAGGAGAGGGTGTTTGCTGTCAAACACTTCGCCGGCACAGTTCTATACGGTACTGATGGATGGCTCGACTTGAACAACGACAGAGTGAGAACACCACTCCGATGAGTAATCTATCACCCAGCTTTTTCGTGCACTGCAGTTTCCTTGGCTAGGACAAAATGCAACCTACTTGTGTGCGCCTACAGATCGAGCACGAGCTTGAACATCTCGTGGCGAAGTCTACGAAGTCGCTTTTGCGGCACGCGATGGAGCAGCACGAGGAAAGTCAGAAACAAGAAGGAATATGCGTGGCCACCACAGGCGGCGGCCAATTCTCCTCCATTACAAAACGCTTTTTGAAGAGTGTGAAGGACCTAAGTCAGGAGTTGCAGGGACCTCATATGCAGCTTCACTTCATACGATGTTTCATTCCCAACAGCCAGATGAAGCCTGACAAGTTTGAAAGGAAGACCGTATTGCATCAGGTAGGAAATTCACCAGCGTGAAGACATTGGCGGGCCAGTGGCGAAGTAAAACCGCCCACAGCTAGTTTATCGAGTGTAGGTGTATTTTGGGGTGGCGTCGCTCGATAATGATGTAAGAGTGTGCGCGGCAAGTGGTTCCGGATGAATAGTCGCAGCAGCACTCCAAAAGGTTTTATGCTGAAGTAGAGAAGAAGAAGCTTGGGCCAGCTAGTTTTGGGGGCTCAGCTTTTTTCACAACGAGCGCTGTTTTACCTAATGTGCGGCTATTGATGATGGTGGTGTTGCGTTTTGCCTCTCTTCCAGTTGCAACATTCGGGATCTTTGGCTCTGGTGGACATCCTGCAGTCGGGCTTCCCTCATAGAATGCCACTGCGCGCACTCGCCTCCAAACTGCGCAAGGCATTGACCCCACTTGTCGCGGAAAGGCTGAAGGAGCAAGAGGAAAAGGTGCAGAAACTTTTAGCACATGCGGAACTGCAAGATATCGTCTCACGGGAGCGACGATTACTGGAGACATTAAGACACTGCAACCCTGTTGCTGCCAGGGACCGAACGCTAGGTAACTTGACCCAAGGTTGTTTTGCCGCACAATCGGTACATAAGGACTGCTACGGGCTGTCGACCTCCACACGTTCCACCTTGTTTCTCAAATATTTCCCAGATTGATGTTTTCCTTCTTTCTGCTGCAGTATCAGCTACTCTCGGACTGTTGCCTCAGAGCCGGCCGGGCTCCTTTATTTGTGGCGTTTCTCTGGTCTGCTTCAAGGCGGCCGTCTACGGAGAGGCTGCAGCGTTATTGGCCGATCCGGGCCACTTCTTTAAAACTCCCGAAGACGTGTGCCGACTTATCACAGCTATCCAGCGTCTGCGGTGGCGTGTTGCCGTTCGCATCATTCTGAATGTGCATCCGACCCTACTATGGCTACAGCGGAGAGCCTTTCTGATGAGGAAAATTAAAGAAGCAGCGGTCACTGCTGCAGTTAGGATGCTGTTGCTGAGAAAACTTGTTCTGAGGCCCCTAAGAGACCGTGTCCAACGTCGCATTTCAATTCGTCACGGCGTAAGAGCACTGGAACGTATACTGTTGCGGCAGGGCCTTCAAACATGGCGCAGGTGTCGAGAAGCGCTAGTCGTGGCGGAGGCAGCAAAGGCCCTTCTATCTCAGCAGCGAGCAAAGGGAGACGACACGATTTCAAAAACTCGTAGTCCCCGTGCCGGTGAAGTGTCCAGTGGGAAAGCCGAAGTGCCACGAGCGACGGAGGGAGAAGAATACCAGTCGCATCATAGCTTACCGATCTGGAATGCTCGTTTATTTCGTCTAAGGGGAATAGAACAAGAGGGCCTTACGAAAGAGCACCGGGTTGCCCTGTTCCCTGGGCGAGATTTGTACTCGATCCACTACGGTGGTGACTCTTGGCCAGGTTCAGACCAGCCAGCGACGTACCAGGAAGACAGCGAGCAGCCTTTAGAAATTCAGAAGGTTTCCTTTTCTTCGTCGTTGATGCAGAAAGAAAATCCGCCACACAACGATCCCTCAGTCGGGCAGACTTCTGCTGCGGAAGGCAAAACTCCCACACCAGGTGAAATCAGCACTGGGACACCTCTTGTGACTATTGCCAAGCACCCATCCTACACTAACTTATACGTGGCGTGCACCTCAGCAGCTCAGCTTTTGTTGCTTTCGACGTCGTCCACTGCTGATTCTGAGGTGGAGAACAGGCAGGCGGCAGACGAGAACACAAATCGGTGTGCAAAAGGTGGTTCCAAGGTTTCTGGTGAACCGTCAACGTCTCTACCGTGCCTCGCTTTCCCTTCCAGAACACCCAGCTCTGCAGATTCTCCCCAGTCTCTTGACAGCAGCGGCAATAGCTGTACAACTGGATCAGCCAAAATTTCCGCCAAGAAGGGCAGAGCTCCTTCATCGTGGGACTCTTCGCTTCCCAGATCCGGCTCAAAGGAGCTGAAATTCCCCACTAAGTTTTTGCCCTCGATACCCATTCCACCTGGGAAATGGATACCACGAGATCTTCTACAGCAAGTGACCCGAGCTGTCCAACAGCAGGGAGATGCAGGCCAACCACGGCCCCCCACTGTGAGACCCCTAAGTATTTCCTTTGCAAATCCACTTACAGCTGACTATGCCATTGTCGTGTGTCTCGTGCAAAGTGGCAGCAAAAACAGCAACACCCACAGTAGCACCAACATCTTGGGAAAGCTCATTGCTGTCCTAGTAGATTTAGTGAGAAGGGCGCCAGCTGGCTGGATTCCTCTATGCTTTGCATCTCATGACATTTCCATCTGCGCCCGCCGCAACTCTGCCTTGCTTCAACAACTTTCTGAGGCAGCTCTATCATCATCTTCCAACAGTCATACTGGACAGAGCAGTGTCTCTGCTGAGGACCACCAGTCCCCACGATGCCAGCGACCTACAGCGCGCAGCCGCAGCACCATGCTCTCCACAGTTCGTCTGCAGCCTCTCTGGGGCAACCTGTGGGCTGTTACTGGACCCTCTCTACTGGCTGTCTTCTCAGTCAACCTGAGGTTCCTGCATCACCCACCGGCACGTCCTGAAGGCCAATCATGCATCAGGGACCCCCCGCTGCGCCTTCTGTGGAACATGCCCTCCATTCCGGTAATAATCTTGTTCACTGGCTCCCCACCGCAATACGAAGCTTCCTCCAACTACCGTTATCATGT
>NW_013548420.1:0-2602 GCF_000499425.1 Eimeria acervulina
CCCCACCCCTGGGGGGCCCCCCCCCTCCTGGGGGGCCCCCCTTGCCTCTATACCATGAAGCTACAGGTACTTCATCTCTACCCCAGCCACGATTAGAAGAGGGGGGCCCCACACCGCGGCTGCTGCTTGGGGGCCCCCTGGGGGCCCCCCGGGGGCCCCACCCACCACCGCCTCCGTCTGAGGGGGGCCCCTCATATCGTCCGTTGGGTTGAAAAGAAGATGTAGGGGCACCGTGAAAACCTAAAGAAAAGATAAAAGAAAGGATGAAAAGGATAAGAATTAAGAACAAAATAATAGAGTAAAAGAAGATGAAGAAGAAGAAAAAGAAGCAAGAAGAGAATAAGAAAAAGAAAATGATCAAGAAACAGAAGAAAAAGAAAAAAGAAAAAGAAGATAAAGAGAGAAACAGAAGAAAAGAAAAAATAAACAACAAAAGAAGTAAAAGAAAGAGGGCGATGAATAGACAGACACAAACAAAAACATATATAAAATAAATGCCTGTCGGTTAGCCTCGCAAACGCAAATTCAACAATCTATTAAGATGCAGCAGCAGCAACAGCAGCAGCAGCAACAACAGCAGCAGCAGCAGCAACAGCAGCAGCAGCAGCTGCTGCTGCTGCTGTTGCTGCTGATTATGCCGATGCTGCTTCAAAAACAGAACAGTGATTCCTGATGCAGCAGCAGCAGCAAGCGCTGCTGCAGAAACAGCGCTCGCGTGATGCTGCTGCTGCTGCTGCTGCCTGTGCTGCTGTTGCTGCTATATTATCCCTCCTCTATTATATTATCTCTTTCATGCATTTACAGTTATATATAAATAATAAAATAGCCTAATGAATTACTTTCTTCTTGTAATTAAACTTTCTGCTGCTTTCAATGAGGCCCCTAAACCTTTAATGCTTTTTGCTGTTATACTCACCCCGGCCTCCCTGCCCTCTGGGGCCCCCTCTATACCCCCCGCGGTTCATTGCTGCTGCTGCTGCTGCTGCTGCTGCTGCTGCTGCTGCTGGGGAATTAGAGCCGCAGCTAATGTAAGGGGCCCCTCTGCCTCATCCATGCGTTATTATATTTGTTGTTTATTCTTCTCTATGTCTCCCAGTGAAGAAGAAACAAAAAGAAAGAATGCAGCAGGGGGCCCCTATCCCCTCAGATACTTGGGGCCTCCTAGGCAGCAGTAGAAGGCCCCTAAGTACCCACTGCTGCTGCTGCTGCTGCTGCTGCTGCTGCTGATGTTGCTGCTGCTGCTGCTGCTGCTGCTGCTGCTGCTGCTGCTGCTGCTGCTGCCTTCTCAGCGAACGAAGAGAAGGAGAGGGGGAGAAGAAGGAAGAGAAGCAAAAGGCAGAGAGGGAAGAGGAAGAGAGCAGAGAAGATAAGCTGAAAAAGAAGAAAAATACTTCAGCAGCAAAACAGCAAATAAAGAAATCACATGCAGCAGCAGCAAACGCGAATAACAACAACCCCACCTATATTGGTGCAAGGCAATTACAGTCGCAATACATTCCAGCTTCCCTTAATATGCAGCAGCAGCAACAGCAGCAAAAACTGCAGCAGCAGCAGCTGCTGCAGCAGAGCATGCGAGAAGCTGCCAGCGGGCCCCAGCAGCAGCAGCAGCAGCAGCAGCAGCAGCCCCCCAAGCAAGGAAACTATACACATTATTCTTTTTTCCCTTTATATTTTATTTAATATTACAAGAATATCTCATTAGAGCGCAATAATAACAAACTTATTTCACCTACTGCATACCCTCTACAGCAGCAGCAAAGCTGCAGCTGTACGTACATATACAGCCAGCGAAGCCCTTTAAACTGATTAATTATATCTTTATTTAAAAAAGGTTTTAATTTATTTATCTCTTCCTTTCCTTTTCTTATATATTAACACATTTACCACTCCTGCTGCTGCTGTTGCTGCCGCTGCTGCTGTTGCTGCTCTTCCGATCTCAAACCCTAAACCCTAAACCCTAAACCCTACTCAAACGACAGACACAGGGGCCCCGCAGGGGCCCCACTCTACGGCTTTTACTATCAGTAGTAGAACACATACACCCCAAATGCCCTCCTCTTCTTCTGCTGCTGCTGCAGCCAGCAGCAGCAGCAGCATTAGCAACAACAACAACAATAGCAGCAGCAGCAGCAACAACGACAACAGCAGCAGCAACAACAGTACCAGCAGCAGCAGCAGCAATAACAACAATAATTATAATAACAATAACAATAACAACAACAACAACAACAGTACCAGCAACAGCAGCAGCAGCAACAGCAACAGCAACAGCAGCAGCAGCAGCAGCAGCGGGAGCGTGCCTGTTTCTGCTTCATCAGTAGAGAGCGTCGATCGTTGTACTGAAGCCTCTTGTTCAGTGAAGTCTGCTGCTTCTGCTGCAGCAGCTCTGCAGCAGCGTCTGCTGCTGGGGCTGCGTAGGTCTGCCTCTCCGCCCGATAGAATTGAGTTAGGGCAGTCGGCCTGGGCTCTGCTGCACACTGCTGCAGCAACACAACTTACTCAATCTCCTGTATGTTTATATATATATATATATATATATCTTTATATCTTTATATCTTTATATATATATGTATATATATTTATATTTATATATATGTATATA
>NW_013548419.1:0-3618 GCF_000499425.1 Eimeria acervulina
TGCTGTATTGACTTGGAATGACGTGCAAATTTCGAACGCGCTTTTCACCAGAAGTCACGGCATTCGGTACCTGGTACAAGGTGGGTCGCTGGGCGCCCACAAGCTCCACGAACCCTTGTTCGTGTATGCGTAAAGTGCAAGACGCGGAAGGACGAGTGCAAAGAACTCAAAAACGGCACAACAGAGCCTCAGGGAACTCCTGGGTCCCTTTGGAGGGCAGGCCGCCACAATCGAGTTATAGGGAAGAGCAAGCGCCCTTCTGGGAACCCGGATTCTAAACAAACTGGCTTGCAATCCAGCCATGCCAACCGCAATGGGAAGGGACCGTACGATACACTGTTTATTGTGTATCACAACTAACCCGTCTAAAGCAGCCTCATCATCAGAAGGCCTGTAAATGCCTTGGTTACTCCCTTTACGGAGGGCCATGAATTACATGCAACAGTTAATGTAAGTAACTTTGAAGGCCACGATGTTGCATGCTGGCGCTAAACACACTTTAGAGGGTGATGCTGAAACGAGCGACGAAAGGATAGTTTTCCTGGAAAGGTGCTTGTGACCAGCTTTAAAAATTATAGCGAGCTTTACCATGCAGCAAAAAGGTTGACGAGTTATTCGGATTGATTCCGGCTATGCTGCATTTTGAAAACAAGGTGTGAAACACCGTGTTCCTGTGTATCGCGGGTACCGTAGGACTTGTGCAGTGTAGTCGAAACAAGGTACACATGAACGTAAAACCTGTTCTTGTGAGAAGCTTCATCCATAGAGGCCTCTCATCCGTCGTCGTGGTTGGGCATCATTTCACATACAAAACTAGTTGCAATGGACCTGTGGATCGAAATATGTCCGCTCCACGAACTGTCAACCTCTACTTAAGCGGACGCAATTATACTTTGCCCCCGCGAAATCCAGCTTTGCAACGGGGCATCAGTGAAAAAGCATAACAGTGCACATGCACATTTACATCCTCAGGTGTATTACATAACATGTATGCTGTTTTTCACAAAGGAAGCGAAATATCTCATTCCAGACTCAGGACTGGGATTTTCGGTGCTTGCCGAACTAGGCTTCAGATGCCGCGTTGGCCATAGGCTGCCAGCAATCTAAATCAAAGATCCAAAAGAACAAAGGCCGGTACAATACAATTCGTTGAAAGCGAAGATAGAACACTAATTCTTGATTATTTAGGAGCGGATAAACAAGTACTTGGTTTGCACTTAAACCCTTGGTGAGCAGCACGTTTTTTGGAACGGTCACTAACTCGCAACCTTCAACTGTAGAATTTGCAAGCATTGATGGAATTTAACAACGAGACCCTACTTAAATGAGATTTGCGCAATCAGAGTTGCGACATAGCTGCATAAAATGTGTGGCTACGCGTTTAGTCTCGGGTTGGTTTCCTAAGCCGTACGCGTGAACATGCATGAATAAGATTGCCACGCGCTTCGATGGGTGAGGCATAACGTTGACAGCAGCAGGCATTCTTGTATTGCCACACTAGAGCCAGGAGGCAAAATTGTTTGATTTGGAGCGAATCCCATTGCTGTTGCTGTCACTGATCACATATGGCCCCACAGTACGCTGCGATGCGCCTAGCATTTCGATGAAGATGGACCGGAGCTTGCTACCGTAAGAGCGATTTTTGTAGCAACTGCATACAACATTATGAAACGTAACAATCTGTGGTAACCTTTACTCTCAGAGGGATAGTTCGTTGATTCCATAACCTCATTATTGCACAGTTTGTGCGTGCAAGCCGGCAGACGACAGGCGTTTTATTTGCGTGATCAGTTTCCTGGCCGTCGATGCTGCTTCTCCTTCTAAAGCGATGAATGTCTGCATAGGTGTACCAGGTGGCCATGCCCGCATGCTTGGGCAGTTGGTGGATTGAGATGTGCAGCCACACGATTTGCTCTTAGGGGAGGTCACTTGAGTCCACAAAACGCGAGGTCGGCTCGACCAGATAAGCTCTTCATTGTCGCAACGACGAGGGCAATGTGGAGCGCGTTTGCTCAAGCAGATGTCGCAGATTCAACCCTTGTCGCATTCTATACCAAGGGCGTTGGGATGCAGTCCCAGGCACGCTGAATAGCGAAAACTTTTTCCATGCCAATTCGCGTCAAAATAGAGCTCGGCGGGGCCAAAAGGGTGCCGCAGCACGCACGGGATTCTGCGGAAGCGTTTAACCAAAAGAAGGAGAGGAGCAGAGTGAACGATAGTGCATACGCTTGTTGCACTAGTCAAGCAGGCAGCCGTATTTGTAGGGAGCCTCCACTCAGCTTCTAAAGCCGCATTGGCAGTGTTAGTAGGCTTTATATTGGCTATATATCCGGTGGCGCATCTGGATGAACCGACCTATGCAGTGAAGCGAAAGGCTATTCCTTTCCCTTACTAGATGTCTAAGGGATGCATCAGAGGCATTGAAAGGGCACCGCAGTTAATACTGGTCGTGCATAGGGACTGATGCTGTGAAACCTTTTTTCTAAGCGGAATCCCTCTAGTGCAACAATACTACTCTCCGCTGCAGGCAACCAAAAGGAGACAGCGTGATAAGTAGGGTTCACTTGTTTCATTGACTGACGCACGGGCTCTTATTAGGCGCCACTTATGGATCTATGCAGTCTCTCGATTCAGACTCCGTGACACGGTGACATCACTCGATTCTACCAGGAGAGTGCGGAGGTTTCCGGCACCTCTAGAGTAAGTGCGAGATTCGTTTGCGGTAGTGGTAACATGGATATTTGCAAGAAAGACCTGACGCCTTCTAGAATTGCTCTGTGACACAGATTCTATCTGTTTTGAAGGGGGGTTGGAGAGCCGTCACAAGAGCCAAAAAGAGTTGCGTGCTGGGTCTTGGACATCGACAATCAACGGTTTCCGTGTCCTGTGCAGACAGCCTACCACGGTTCCACGGGTCGCCAAGGAAGGGATGTAGAAAAGGCAGAGCGTGTTAACGCTGGAATGCGTGTTCCCATTGGGTTGGCACTCCACCGTCTATGAAGTGGCTACACCGTTTGTCTAATGCAATGGCATGGTGCAATAGCGTGGTGCGGCAGACCTCAAGCAGAAGGGTGGATTAGCATAGGCAGTGAGAAAAAACCATTGGGAACACAGGCTAAGCTGCAGTCGATTTGGCCTGCCCATACAATTGTACCAAATGCTGCATTCGCTGCCGATGCATGTAAGAACTTTTTCACGCGCAAAACGGATACTTTGCGGAGAAAGGATTTGCGGAATAATCTCTTCAGACTGTCAACGCACATAGACGATCTGACTTTGGTGCGTGGAAAAAGGCATGTAATGCTTGTTGGATGGTAGATGTTACGCATTTTAATGGAATCCTATACGTCTCCCGAACTCGCATCGAGATCCAGGGAGTGCGTCTTTTGCCTAAGCAGGCGCATGGTTTCTCCAATCGACAACGGTTACATCATTAGGGACAGCGCTACATTGTTTTGTTTAACTTGTTTCTGTGGCAACAACACTTCAGGAAAATGCCCAAAGTGTTGGGATGGAGTTTGGCGAATGGCACCACATGGATTGCAGCTTGCCTTTCCCTTGCACACGGTGCTCAGCATCCACGCACGTCATTCTGACGGACATAGATGTGAAGCAGCA
>NW_013548418.1:0-2733 GCF_000499425.1 Eimeria acervulina
TGTAGCTAAAGCCGAGTCTCAGTACGGTATGTGGGGCTACATATGAGCCGGAAAGCTTCTTTGTGTTGGTGGAGAGCATATGCAGTGGGTCGAAGGCGCCAAAGACATGTATACTGGCCAGCGAAGTGCTGCCTGGCTGTGCAGGACTTTGACAAAAATTATCATCGTGGGGTATGTAGAGCAGTTAAGCAGGAGCACAGATAGTCGAGAAGCTCCCGTCAGGTGTCGTTGTGAACACCAATCACTACAAGCGAGACATCCATCATGGATATCAGCGCGCATATTGTTAGCTTGTGTGTATGTGCATTCGGTTGTTCGAGGGGCTTCATTCCACAGCAGGAACTCCATCTTGTGCTGGGGGTTTGTCTGCATACGCAGGCCACATCACTTCGATTGCAAATGAGCGTCTCAATGTCTAAATAGCTATTTTCGCGTGAGCAAATGGGTTAGCGGATTTACCTTTACTCGCCTTGGCCCAAGACGTACTAGCTGGCAAGATCGGCTTTTCATCATGTTCTGAGCTAGGCAGGTCGGGGTCCTATTCATAGGCGGAGACGCTTGGCATGCGGGACAAGCACTGCATCCAAACTCCTTGCTCATTCTCTATCAGCACAGTGCGGCTTACCCCACCATATTCGTGTGGCGTAGGCATAGCTACCTGACAACGCATCTGCGGCCGCATGGTCACTTTGCCAACAAAAAAAACGGCAACAACATCAACACCACTGGTATGCACATACGAGGAAACTAAATGCAAATTCTGCACCACCCCATCTCTTGCCACAAACCGTCTTTCTGCGGGGTAGGCTCAAGAGAAGGCAAATGACTGCTGCAGTGTTGCACCTCCCGTCCCACACCTACAGCTTTGGTCGACAGGGCTTCCCATGTTAATCCCAAATACACCAACTCGGCCAATGCACCGCTCCCATTCAATTCGCATAATAATGCTTATGGGCAATGAACCCAAGCACCATCACACAACCAGAGGGGCAAACAGGTATGAGCCCAAACCCTAAAACGCGGAATCCCCCATATCAACTTGTGGCTCACCACTGCCGTCAGCAAATGGATTGACACACTCCCAGGAGGTTCTGCACGATGGTGGAGAGGCTGACAAAATCCAAGCAGCACATGACTGAAGAACCCTAGTTCGTGCATTTTTAAGTGCCTCCAAGCCTTGACCGGTGGCTGGCACTGCCAGCCACTGCGTCCCCAGATTCTCTCCAAACGAGTAGGCTTTCTCCCATTATTTGGGAAAAAGAATGTATCTGATATAGGCACATGCTCACCCTTCAGAGACGTCCGAGTATCCTGGCTAGCTCTGCAGGATGCATAAAGGAACGCACCTCCTGCGTCGTCTTGCCTGAACTGCTGTGAAAGCAACTGCATGCGCTTCACCATTTTACGCACACATCCCACGAGCCCGGTACATCTCGTGCGATTGTAAGATGCTTAATCCAGCATGCGAAGCAAATCTTCAAGTCAGTTTCATGGCTTAAAATTGATGCTATTCGGTGCTTGTGAAGCACAGCAAACACATGCGATATTCGAAACAGCAAACACCTGCGATATTCAGAAGTTGCCATGATGAAAATTCCAGTATTCACTGCCTCGCACGCAGGCATTCGCAGCTGTCAAGTAGCATTGCTGCGCAAGTCATCCAAAACCGCGTGTAGAGGCCATGTTTGCTGACGTGCATGGCGATTTGGCGTTTTTTCAATAATGGTCGCCGCCCATTCACTCCCCACTGTAATTAATCAAAACACGTACCTCCTGTTCGCAAAGCTAGCGCGCATTATGTAACGCACGTAAAACCCATCTCAGGCTCGAATGGGTACTAGCACGGAAGCAAATACCTCCTGCGCAGAGTCTTCACTGCAAACTGCAAAGACAACCCATCATAACGTTGGTGAAAGTGCCTCGCAGCAAGGGTCTTTGCTGAATTAAAGGACTTTGACCTCGGCATGGCTTCATTCAAGCGAGAGATTCAATGCTAACCCACTACCGCATTAGATATAAGCCAGGTCCGCTTCTTCATTCGTCCCAAAAGCTCTAGCATTCAGGCACCTTCACGGCATAGTTATCTTACGTTACTGAAAGTGCCTGCCTTTTTATAGAACATGATACACTCCCATGCTTCTTCTAGGCAAAATAGGCTATACCCGACTTTTCATTCTGCTACCGGCGCACTCCCTGGAATCGGTTGGTGCAGTGCACCTCAAGCGGATCCCTCCAGCGGAAAGGCGAGCAGCATCAAGACGGACACCGGTAAACCACAACTCACATGCAAAAAGCATAGCGCCCATATGGGTCACAACCTATAGACCACGAGCAGGAACCTGCCTCGTCCCAGCATCAGCAGCCGTTAGTGACCTGCACTGGGATCTCCCCTTCAAAATATATCCACTACTCAGACCTTTCTAAACAGCTGGACGCATACCGCCGCTGCGTTCTCCTGCCCAAACCGTTACTCAAACACCAAGCTGTCATCGCCACACACCTCATACTCTATTCCCTCCTCTGTCAGTTCAACTGCGCCTGCCTGCAAAAGCATACCCCTGCAGCCCATAACTCTAGTATACCCTCAACTACGCATCCTCGCTTCACCGTGAAATTGTACGTACATCCTGTATTTCAGTCTCCAACACGAGCTATGCAGGCTAGTATACAACCAGCAAGTCGTATGCAGTTCCCCTGTCGCTACTGCAGATGTACGCAAGCTGCGAACCACAT
>NW_013548417.1:0-2616 GCF_000499425.1 Eimeria acervulina
CAGGGGGAAGCAGAGGGCCAGACAGAGAGAAAAGAGAGAGCGGGATATATATATATATATATGTATGTATGTATATGATATATGTACGTATAGAGAGAGAAACACAGACAGGCAGATGTAGAGCAAGCAACAACGAGAAAAGAGAGGGACAGACAGCCAGGCAGACAGACAGACAGACACAGGCAACGAGCCAGAAAGGCAGCGAGACACCCAAAACCCGCACACAAAGAAGACGCACAACACGTAAAGGGAACACTCCCCCGTCTGCGTGAGAGGCTCAAGGTGCGTATTTACCTTTAGAGAGGGACAGCAAAAAGAAGAAGAGGAGCGGCGAAGAGACACTGACAAAAAGGCAGAAGAAACACTAGCAGGACAGACTTACGACAGATAAGGAGGCACTGTCCAGAAAGACTAAGAAACACAAAAAACATAATAGAAAGAGGCAAGACCAAGACGCAATCAAGAAGGCCTTCAGATGGAGACAGGAGACAGGAGACAAGGAGACAGACAAAGGGGCAGTGGGGACAGATGGGAAGGTGACAGACAGGGGGCAGACTGAAGACAATGGCTGGGGACCCTTAGAGGGAAAACAGGCACAAAGACTGAGGGCGAGCGACCAAGAAGAGACAGCAGTCTCCTTCTGTCGCTTTTCGCCTCTCTTTGCCTCTGTCTCCTTTTCCCCCCCTCCGTCTCCGTTCATCTCTGTCCCTCTCTGTGTCTCTTTGCTTCTCCGTCTAGTCCCTCTCTCTCCCCTGTCTCCCTCTGTCCTTCTCTCTCTGTCTCTCTGTCTGTCTCTTTCTCCTTTATGGGTTGGCAGACAACAGGGCACCCCTGCTTCCGCTTACATTCGTGCAGGCCTATCTGCTGTGCTTGTTGCTGTGTGGCGTATGCTCAGTTTGATACTTCGTGTGTGGCAGCTAGGTGTCTCCTTTACTGTCTCCCAGGTCTGTGTGTCTCCTTGCGCCTGGCGGGCTGGACCTATATTCTGTTTCTGCCGTTGCTGTTTGCCTCCTTTTGTTCGCTAGTAAGGGTGCTTCGGTGTTATAGAGAGGAAGCAGCACCTAGTCCGTCTGTTTATTGCAGCTCCCTTAGCAAGTGTCTCCTCTGCTGCCGCTGCTGCTGCTGGTGCTCGTCGGTGCTATCAGAATCTGCACGCACGCGCTCAAGTGTCTCTACTGTCTCCTTGTCCCTAGGAAGGTTTGCATGCGTATTATGTTGGCTGTCGCCAGGTGCCTGTGTGCTTCTCTATACACCTGAACGCAACTCTTGCTGTACTGCATGCAGTCTACCGTCTCCTTAACTGCGGCGGTTGTCCCATAAGAAAGAAAAAGTGTCTCCAAAGAAAGGCAGCCCCGGCTGTAGCGTGGGGCAGTAGGAGACACTCCAACCAAATAAATACAGGAGACAGTGATTGCAGCAAGCAGCAAGGAGACAAATGAACTGTACAGAGGCCCTTGCTGCTGCTGCAGAAGTCTCTACACGACAGCCCCGGGCCCATTAGGCCCCCGATGGAGACGGGTAAAAGCAAGGGGCCGGAGACACCAGAAGAAAGGAGACACCAGAGACAAGCGAGACAAATAAAGACAGAGAGACAAGCAAACCCCAATGCCATGCTTACGCGCACAGCAAAGGAGACACCAAGAAAGAAAGGAGACAGGGGAATAAACGTCCCCAGAGCAAACGGACGGAGGAGACAGCGACCAAGGAAACCCCGAGGAGGAGAGACGAAGCGGAGACACCCCACAACACAATTAGCGCGAGGGCGCCGTACGCACGACGTCGTCAATCGCCTCCACCAAGTAATCCACATTTCCTTCGTTCACTCCCGCCTGTTCAGCCACCATCCAAACCCTAAACCCTAAACCCTAAACTCCAAGATCCACCCCAAACCCCCGAACCGCAACCCTAAGTCGTGAACCCTGAACCCTAAATGCTAAGTGTAGACAGGAACTCTTAAACCCTAGGTAGACCCGGGATCCTGGGTTGTAGATCCTAAACCCTAAACCCTAAACCCTACACCCTAAACCCTAAACCCTCGGGCGCGAGGCGGAAGCCCCTCTCACCATGCTGATGCGTCCGTTCTTCAGCAGGTAGACGTGCCACTTGCTGATTAGCAGTTCGCACTGCTCTTCTGCAGCAAAAGGAAACACCCCACGCATAAGCAGACTCCAGTAGAGGCAGCAGAAGCAGGTAAGCAGCAGGTAAGGGGAGGGGAGGCCCTGCGACGCCCGTGTCTCCTTTGTCCTAATCTTAGAGCGTGCCAGTGCAACTGTCTCTATATAACTTCTCATGATGTGTGTGCTGGCTGTAAGTGAAGCAGCAGAGAGGGATCTAAATCATGTGTCTCCGCTTGTCTCTGCTTGCGTTCAAGTGTTTCCAAGTTTGTTACGAAATGGCTTTGTGCGTTTCCAGGTGCATCTGTTCTCTGTCTGGATGTCTACCTTGAAGTGCCTACGTGTGTTTGTGCATATGTCTCTTTACGTGCATTTTGTGTATGTGCCTGCCTGCATGTAGATGTCTGTCTCCTAGTGCATTTGTGTAAATACACATATGCACATATATATATATATATATATATGTATATATATCTGTGCTTGTTAGTGTGTGTGTGTGTGT
>NW_013548416.1:0-2125 GCF_000499425.1 Eimeria acervulina
TATACATATATATGCACATATATATCATATAAATAAATAAATAAATAAATATATATATATATATGTATATATATGCTGCTGCAGACTCCTTGCAGTTGCGAAGGCAGGAAAGTACTATCAGCCACCAGTGAAGGAGGCGCCTCCTTCAGCGCCTGCACCTGTAGAGAAGAAGACAGAAGAAGCGAAGCCCCCAGAAGATGATGAGTAAGAAGAAGTGCATGCATAAACAGCTAAATATATCAACAAAAGGTTTTGTTTGTTTGTACAAACTCAGAGACCTTATGCATATACTTATACGTATACATATACTTATACATATACATATACATATACATATACTTATACATATACATATACATATACTTATACATATACATATACATTTACATATACATATACATATACATTTACTTATACATATACATATACATATACATATACATATACATATACATATACATATACTTATGCATATACATATACTTATACATATACATATATTTAGACATATACATTTACTTATACATATACATTTACTTATACATATACATATACATATACATATACATATACATATACATATACATATACATATACATATACATATACATGCATACTGTATATGCAGTATATATGTATATGTACATATGCACATACACCATATGCAGTAAATGTATTAATGCTTATACTGTAAATGTCTTTATGCGGGCATAGAAACTAATTTAAACTTAATTTAAAAATAAAGCAGCTAGTCTGTGCATTTGGCTGGTTGTAGCTAGCGGGGCTCTCTTTAATTACTTTCTTTTATTTTTAACTATTTTATTTTATTTTAATTTTTAATTGTATTATATTTTATCATTTTATGATATTAGATTATATTATATATTTTATTTTATTATATTTTATTTTATTCTATAATATTTTATTTTATTTTATTTGTTTATATTTGTGTGTTGTTCTTCAGAGTATTTGTTATTAGAGACGGCTATTTAATGCTCTTTGAGCAGGCAGGAGACCCACAACCAATTCTGAAGTTGCATAACGCAGATTGTGCAACGCTAGCAGATGCGAAGAACAGAGAGTTTGTAATAACTCATAAGGTAAGAGAAAGAGAGTAAATTAAATAATAAAAGGGGTTTGTTATTAAATATAATAAATAGAGTTATCATAATTGTACTTTATTTATTTAGTTAGTGGTATATCAAAGAAGAAACACAAAAGGGTTTATTAAATATAATAAATAAATAGAGTTGTTAGACAAAAGGGTTTATTAAATATAATAAATAAGTAGAGTTATGATAAATAAATAGAATTATAATAATGCATTATTCATTTATTTAATGATATATCAAAGAAGAAAGGCAAAAGGTTTTATTAAATATAATTAATAAGTAGAGTTGTAGTAATATTATATATTTATTTAATGATATATTAAAGAAGAAAGACAAAAAAAAGATGAGTGAGTGGCGCAATGGATAGCGCGTCGCCCTCCGGAGGCGGAGGTTGCGGGTTCGAGTCCCGTCTCGCTCTTTGAATAATAATTATATTTTTTATTTTTTTTTGTTGTTTATGCTTTATAATATGTTTATTTATCGAATATATTATGCAGAATTAATTTAATCTATCATTTTACGCAAGTTAAGTGGCCTATTACACTTCAGCTGTACACCCAACACTGCATAGAAATAACGAGCATCTATGATGTGCTATTTTATTAGGGAGATAGATTGTGTTATATCTGCATATTAAATACAGGAATAATATTATTAAAATATATTTATTAATATATATTTATATATATATTACTCAATTAATACTTCTATGGTGTACATATACATACACTCAACTAATTATTGCTCTATATATATATCGATGCTTGTTTTTCTGTTGCTTTCATCTTCTTACTGCAGCCAGGAACCCCTGAGCAAGAAACTTATGTCTTTTCCTTCCCAACAGATGAAATATATAAAGGGTTTGTATAAATTTATTTCTTTCATCGCCAACTTGTTCTTCTAGAGTTACTACAGACTAACCCATGCATGACTTAACCGCTGAGAGCCTCCAGCCATCAACAGACGGGCTTATATATATACATATATATATATATATATTTATTTATTTATAT
>NW_013548415.1:0-2108 GCF_000499425.1 Eimeria acervulina
TAGTTAGCTAGCTAGCTCAGTAAGTAGCTAGCTAGCTATTTAGCTCGCTGGGTGGGTAGCTAGCCAGCTGGCTAGGTAGGTGGATATGTGGCTAGCTCGTTGGGTAGCTAGCTGCCTTGCGAGCTAGCTAGCTGAGTAGATAGCTAGCTATTTAGCTACTTGGGTTTAGGGTTTACAGCTAGCTAGCTGCCTAGCTAGCTAGCTGGGTATGTGGCTGTCTATGTGGGTAGCTAGCCAGCCAGCTAGCGAGCTAGCTGAGTAGGTGGCTAGCTATTTAGCTAGCTGGCTAGCTAGCTAGCTAGCTAGCTAAAAAGGACGGGCAAACGTCTTTGCCTGTTTTGTCTTCCCTCCTCCGGGAGAAACTTTTTTAGTTGCAGAGGCAGCAGCAACAGCTGCAGCAGCAGCAGCACCAGATGCTGCTGTGCTGCTGCTGCTGCTGTTGCTGCTGCGCATCAATGATAGTTAACCGCCTGTGCCAGCATTCTGCCGATCCTGCTGCTGTTGCTGTTGCTGCTGCTGCTATTGTGGCTACTGCTGCTGTAGCGGCTGCTGCTGTAGCTGCTGCTGCTGCTGCACTGATAGCTGCTGCTTCTACGGACCCCTGAATATAACCCTAAACCCTAAACCCTAGACAATAGTAAACCCTCAATATAAACCCGCGAAGCAAACCCTAGTCGTTTGTTTGTTTGTAATTAAACAGCTGCAAACCCTTTAGGGTTTAGGGTTTACAGCAGCGAAGCAGCAAAAAGAGACAAGTGCAGCAGCAGCAGCAGCAGCAAAGGAGACACAACGGTAAGTGCTACTGTGCCTTATGGGCCTTACTCCGCTCCACCTGAAACACAGCAGCAGCAGCAGCAGCAGCAGCAGCACAGCCAACAGCAGTTGCAACGGAGCTCAATAACATGCAGCAGCAGAAGCAGCTGCAGCATGCAAACAAGCAGCAGCAAACGCTGAGCAGCAACAGCAGCAACAACACTTGAAAAGCAGCAGCAGAAAACATTGAGCAGCGAGCACCAGCAGCAGCAGCAAACATTAAGCGGCAGCAACAGCAGCAGACGTTGAGCAGCAGCAGCAGCAGCAAAAGCATATCATCATCAGCAGCAGCAGCAAACACTGAACAGCAGCAGCAGCAGAAGTTGAGGTGTCTGACAGCTGTGAATCTGCCTCCTCCACCGAAGTAGTCGCGAGATTCTGTTTGCTGCTGCTGCTGTTGCTGCTGCTGCTGCTGCTCTGCAATGGGGTTGCATAACTCTATGCCTTGCAGAGGGGTGAAGCTGAGAGAAGAAGCAAAACCAGTGCTTGTTGCTGTTCCTGATGCAGCAGCAACTGAAGCAACACCCTTTGGCCGCAGCTGCTGCTGTCGGCGAGCGCCTGAAGAGAAACACCCAAATGCACTCTGCTGCTGCTGCTGCTGCTGCTGCTCCTGCTGTTGCTGTTGCTGTTGCTGTCAACAGACTGCTAATGCAGCGGCAGCCTCTCTGCACTTGTCCTGCTGCTGCTGCTGCTGCTGCTGCTGCTGCAGCTGCAGCTGGTGCAGCTGGAGCTTCCTGTTGAGGGTTTTGTGTTTCCCTTCTTAGCTGGGGGTTCGGGTGTTTAGGGTTTAGTAGTAGGGTTTATAAGGGTTTACAAGGGTTTATAAGGGTTTATGAGGGTTTATAAGGGTTTATGAGGGTTTATGAGGGTTTTTGAGGGTTTATGAGGGTTTATGAGGGTTTAGGGTTTACTCAGCTGCGCCTTCTTTTGCTGCTTCGCTTGCAGCTTCAGGCGACCATTCGCAATACTACGCCCTAACATTCCCAAACCCTTTGCTGCACACAAAACACTAAATAAACCCTCGCATGGTTTAGGGTTTAGGGTTTAGGGTTTAGAGCAGAAGGAGATGCGTGTTACATATATCTATATATGCACATATACATATATATATCTATAGCAATCTATTCACATATATATATACATATATAGCTATATATATACACGTATATATACATGTATATATACGTATATATGTATATATATATGTATATATATATGTGTATATATACATATATATATATATATATATGCATATATATATACATATATATACATATATATATATATACGTATAT
>NW_013548414.1:0-1766 GCF_000499425.1 Eimeria acervulina
ATATATATATATATATGGCAGCACAACTTGCTGCTACATCTGCTGCAGCAAGACAACCCCACATTACAAGTAGAAGATAAAACCTTTTGAGGCCTGCATAGACACTGAAAGCAATTGCTATTAATTAGAGATATTGTTAATTATTTATTTACTTCCTCACCTACGATAGCCAGCATTAATGAGAGAAGAAATAGACATATCAATCTAAACTCAGAATATATATATATATATACTTATATATATATATATATATACGTATATATATATATATATTTATTTATATATATAGATCTTATCTGTCTCTTCATTCTTTGTGTCTCCCCCTAACTCATTTGAATAACAAATAAATGTAAAGGGTGTTTCAGCAGATTAAATGTGTGCAGCATAACGCGCTGTCTCTTCTGCCCTACTTCTAATCCCCAAACCCTAAACCCTAAACCCTAAACCCTAATTGCCAAACTATAAGCCCCAAACCATAGACCTTGTCCACGTCGAGACCTTCACTAATCCCTAGCCCTACTGCACTTAGGGTTTAGGGTTTAGGATTTAGGGTTTACGGCTTAGGCTTTAGGCTTTAGGGTTTAGGGTTTAGGGTTTAGGGTTAGGGCCCTTCATGATGCATACAGTTTTTTGTGTTGATGTCATCCTCGAGTGTCTCAACATATAATAATGGAGACAGGGGGCAGATGCAGAGGAGACTCTACAGCGCCTAGGTGAAACCCTAAACCCTAAACCCTAAACCCTAAACCCTAAAGAATTTGAATGCTATTTAAACAGCAGATGCGACAGATCGCAAGGGGCCCCCGGGGTTGGGGGGCCCTCTCTCTGTGTTGCTACCAGCTGCAGCATCTCTTTAGTGTTTCTTCTTCGTTTTAATCATTAAATTTCATATATCTTGTGGAATTATATTGAGGATTGAGAATCCAGAACGAGGGTTTAGGGTTTAGGGTTTAGGGTTTAGGGTTTAGGGTTTGGGGGGTTTAGGTTTAGGCCTCTGTGCCTTCGCACGACACCTTCGGTCTTCTGGTGTTGGGGGATACATTTTTGAGCGTTACTTCATTAAGGACTTTAATTTTAGGGTTTAGGGTTTAGGGTTTAGGGTTTAGGGTTTAGGGTTTAGGGTTTGGCAGATGCGGTGACTCTTCTGCGCATGTCCGGCCTCGTTAAGGTGGTGGGCCCAAGCGGCCCCCAGCGGCTGCTGCGGCCCCTTCGGGTTATACACTTTCTGCAGGGGCTCCAGCAGCAGCAGCAGCAGCAGCAGAAGATCCAGCAGCAGCAGCAGCAGCAGATCCAGCAGCAGCAGCAGCAGCAGATCCAGCAGCAGCAGCAGCAGCAAAAGTACCGGGGACTTCAGGTGTCTCCTGATGAGCTGACATTTTCTGCGGGCTTTCTGTCTGCTGCGCCATGCGGTTTGCGGCAGAGCAGCAGCAGCAGCAGCAGCAACAGCAGCTGCAACAGCAGCAGCAACAGCAGGAACAATTGCATGCTGCAGCAACGGCGTTGGGCCCGGGCTTTGACAAGAGACTCTGTGGCTCTTGTGTGAGTTGCTGATGAAGTTCAGTGTTGCTGCTGCTGTTGCTGCTGCTGCTGCTGTTGTTGCTGCTGCTAGTGCTGCTGTTATTACCGTTGCTTGAGCTCCTGTTGCTGCAGCAGCAGCAGCATCAGCAGCACAGTTTCTGCTTCGTCCGGTTTCTTTGCTTTTACAGTACGATGGCTCCACCGCGCTTGCTGCTGCTGCTCTCGCTGCTGCTGATCTTGCTGCTGCT
>NW_013548413.1:0-2523 GCF_000499425.1 Eimeria acervulina
ACCAGCTAGCTAGCTAGCTAGCTAGCTGCCTGGCTACATGCTAGCAAGGTAGCTAGCTGGGGCACGGCGTTGCCAGGCGACGCCGTGCATCAGCCCCCAACAATATAGTTTAAAGGTGGCTGGCCCTGCCCAAGAGTAAAGCTGTTGACAGGGATATATGTTTTTCCTCTCTTCGTCTCTACCTGTCTCCGTTTATCTGTTGTTTGTTTGTTTCTTTGCCTTTTCTTCCTTCTTCTCATCCGCTGCCTTCACTGTCTCCGTTGTCTCCGTATGGTGCCTGTATCTGACTGTGGTTCTAGCTATGACATACATTTGTGTCAGAGGCAGACAAAGGGCTCTAAATACTTTGTCTGCTCTTCTATTCGAACTAAGTTAGTTGCATGCGCCCCAATATCTCTCTTCCTCTCTCCGCCTAACGAGGAGGCCACCACTCAAATTAAGTATTCTAAGTTAAGTATTTATTTCTGACTACTTCTTCCGTCTTCTTCTTTGCCTCTGTTAAAGACGCCTCAGCTGCATCCTCTATTATGCGTCTTAGCCACATTCTCTATTGTTGTCCCTACCAATGCTGCTTATTCATCTCTTATTCATGTTACTATTACCACTAGTAACATTAATGTTCGTAACGTCAGCAATGAATATTCACCATATATATATATATATATATATATATATGCATATGCATATGCATATATATAGATACATGCATATATATATATATATACTGCCGTTATCCGCTACTACAGATATAGTTAACAATTGTTGAAATATAACGGTTTGGCTTCAGCGTTCTTCACCGCGTTATTTGAACTGGTGAGAAGACAGTTGGCGCTGCCCTTGGGCTTAGTTTTGCAATCTGAGCGTCTCAGTGCGTACGGGTTCGAATCCCAGCTTGGTGTAAATATGCCTTGCATTTTCTTTTTCAACAGTGAGGTCTATTCTACCTATGCCGAGCTGCTCCTTAGCAAACTGCAGCACAACTCTGCATAATGCTGTCCCTATACCTTGGCCCCTGTATTCAGGAGAAACTACAACCCTCTCCAGCCTCCCGTCTGCTGCACGGCCCAAGTGGGGCTGTATATACACCTCACAAAACCCACAAAGAGGCCCCTCAATCAGCCCCTTAGATGCGCACCCATTTGTTCCATTTGAAGCAGCAGACCCAGCTGCACCAGCAGCAGTAGCATCCGGAGTATCAGCTGCAGCGAAGCAGCAAAAAGGTATATACGTTGACAGCCTCAGCACCTCCGACAGCTGCGGCTCCTGCAGCTGCTGCTGGCAACGGCTCACTAGCGGTAGAAGAGCACGAACTGCGGGATAATCGGCTGCCTTCATCTTTCTTACAAGGAAAGTTCTGTTGTTAAGCGAAAAGGTGAAGGGCTGCTGTTCACCAGCGCATGCACATTCCAGCCAACGGCAAGACACCGATCCTGAGCCTGAGTCCGACATTCTGCTTCAAACTGCTGCTGCTGCTGCTGCACCCGTTGCTGTACTGCTTGTGATCTTCGAATTGCTGCTGCGCTGCCAATGCCCTTGCGGTTACAGTCGCAGCCTTTCTTTCAGAACTTCCTGCTGCTCTGGGATCCGCCTGTTCCTCCAACAGCTGCTGCTGCTGCTGATTATGGGTGTTTCTGTTGCGTCTATGTTCTGCAGTGCTGCTGCATGTTTATATATAGTGAGCGTCTGTCTTCAGGACCGCAGCGTCGCCTACATTGGGACCGCAGCGCCCTTCGATAGTGTATAGCGAACTCTGTGGTTAATTTGTTTCTTTATCCGCTGAAAATAAGCAGAAAAAAGAAGAAAACCTCAAGACAAACAAAAAAAAGCAAACCCCTCGCCGCTGTTGGTCCTTCTGTCGCCTGCAGGTGACCAGCGGGGGGATGGGTTGTGGAGAGGAAGAAGAACGAAAAATCAATCTATGAATGAATTATGAATTAAATTGATCTTAATAAAAGGAATTAATTATCAAATAGATGGAGGTGAGCTGCTGTTGCTGACAACAATGCCGCTAGTCGGCGCTGCGCAGCATGCAGAATACTGCATCATAGAGTAGAGTAGAGCCCTGCCCCTAATAGAAGAGAAACGAAGGAAAAAAGAATAAATATTTAAATATAAATCTTATACTTTGATATCCTTTATTCTTTGCCGTAGTTGTATGTGCCTCTGCCTTACATGGGGCGTGGAAGCTGTAAACCCCTCTAACTATCTCGTTGTTTCCTGCATACTTACGTATAAATAAAGCACCACAGACGCATTTAAATCTAGGTACATTTATGTGTACACGTATATACAAAAGGAAGTATTTCATAAACTCACACATTACACTGGTTAGAAACAAAAACTATTCTCTACAGTTTATGTAGCATGCCCTCTAAGCAGGTAATTGAGATTAGTAGGACGCCTGAACAGAGGAAGAAGTATAACAATTGCCTCCTGTGATGGTGCAGACAGCAAAAGGGGGGTTTGTTGTCCTTCTGTATGGCTTTTCCCTTACTGCACTCCGTCCAGCGAAGTGCGTTTACA
>NW_013548412.1:0-2514 GCF_000499425.1 Eimeria acervulina
TATATATATATATATATATATATATATTTATACATATATATATATATATTTATGTATATATATGTATATATATATACATATATATATATATATATTTATCTATATATATATATATATTCGTACATTGATACATACAGATGTATATACATGCATATAAATATATAAATATATATATACAAATATATATATGCATATTCATACAGACATATTCGGCTGGAGTAGCTGCAGCAGCAGCAGCAGTTGGTGTGTTGTGAGTAGAAAGGTTTAAATGTCTTTATTATTTTTTTTCTTGTCTTTGTTCTGCTGCAGCACAAAGACGCTAAGACCGAGAGAAGCAGCAAACATCGCCCTTTGCTTGCAAAGACTGCAGCAGAAGCAGCAGCAAAGACAGCAGCAGCAGCAGCAGCAAAGGCAGCAGCAGCAGCAGCAGCAGCAGCAGCAGCAAGAGCAGCAGCAGCAGCAACAGCAAACAGAGCAGCACCAACGTCCGCCAACTGCATGGATTGAGGAGTACTTCAATCGGCTCAGCGGAGTGCGACTAAACCCTAAACCCTAAACCCTAACCCTAAACCCTAATCCCAAACCCTAATCCTAAACCCTAATCCTAAGACCTAATCCTAAGCCCTAATCCTAATCCTAAACCCTAACCCTAAACCGTAAACACTAAACCCTAAACCCTAATTTTAAACCCCAAACACTATTCCATACACACGATGGCTAACTAATAGAAGCGTAGATATTGTAGTGCTACTTCACTGTGTCCTTGCTGCTGCTGCTGCTGCTGCTGCTGCTGCTGCTGCAGGTAGCAAAAGACAAACATTGGATGGAGGCAGAACTGCGCGATGCTGCAAACGCTGCATTTGCTGCTGCTGCTGTTGCTGCTTCCGCTGCTGCTCCCGCTGCAGCAGCTGCTGCAGCAGCTTTGCCTGCAACAGCTGATGCAACAGCTTCTACTGCTGCACCTGCACATCCTGCTGCTGCTGCTGCTGCTGCTGCTGCGCCGATTTCGTGTCCTTTGCTGCAGCTTGCGGTGTCTCTCTTTTACAGAGCCGTTCGTCTTGCTTTTGTTTGTTTATTTTTGTTTGTCTCTGTTTGTTTGTGTTTGCTTCTCCGATTGTTTATACTTTTATCTCTCTCTCTCTCTCTCTTCCTGTCTCTGCTTGTATCTGCCTGTCTCTCTGTCTCTACTTGTCTATATTTGCTGTCTCCTGCATTTGTGCTGTTGTCTCTTTTACTCTATTTGGTTTTGTTTTAGTGTTTAGGGTTTAGTGTTTAGGGTTTAGGGTTTAGGGTTTAGATTTGTACGGGTTATTTGTTTTTGTTTGTCTGTTTGCTTTCATTTGTTGAATTCCTTATCAATCCTCTGTCTTTTAGGGTTTAGGGTTTAGGGTTTAGGGTTTAGGGTTTAGGGTTTGTTGGTATCTCTCTGTTGTATCTTGTTGTGTATTTGTTTTTCTTGCTCTGTCTCTGCTCCTCTCTAAGTCCCTCTCTCTTTTTTAACTTCTTTTTGTTTATTTTTGTCTTGCTGCATATTTTTGACTCCTTTATCTCACCCTCTCTCTTCAGCCGTCTCTTCTCTTTGTTTTTGTTTGCAATCCATCCTCATGCGAAGAGAAATAGGGGCTAGGGTTTAAAGTTTAGGGTTTAGGGTTTAGGGTTTAGGGTTTGGGGTGTCTCTGCAGCGCACTGAAGGACGATCCATCTCCCCTCAAGACATAGCCGTCCTCTTACGTGCATTATCACTATCAGCAGAAAAAGCAGCAGCAACAGCAGCAACAGCAGCAACTTCAGCAGCAACAGAACCAGCAGCAATAGAAGCAGCAGCAGCAGCAGCAGCAACGGAGTCAGCGGCAACAGCAGCAACAGGGTCAATTTTGAGTGCAGCAGCAGACTTGGCGGCGCATGCAGAAAGCAGCAAACATTTATTCACAAGGAAGCAGCAGCACTTCGTTGCTGAAGCCCTTCTACAGGTGAGGTGTACATACAGCAACAGCAGCAGCAGCAGCAGCAGCAGCAGCAACCGCAGCAGCAGCAGCAGCAGCAGCAGCATTGGCACAGCCCCTCAGACGGATTGACTGGCTCTTGCTTACAGCTCTTGTGCTGCTGCTGCTTCTGTTGCTGCTGCTGCTCTTGCATTTGCTGCTGCTGCTGCTGCTGCAGCTTGGCATCGACGTGCAGGGCCTACGCGACTGGACAGATAAATGTAGAGACAACAGCAGCAGCAACAGCAGCTGCAGCAGTTACAGCAGCAGCAGCAGCAGCAGCGAATTGGTGGCAGCAGATGGACATGACCGTGAGGTGTATGTACACCTGGAAGAAACTGCTGATGAAGCTGCACAAAGCAGCAACATAAATAAAACAAAAATATTTTAATGCAATTTTATATAAAATTAATATCGACATAAACAAATTAGAGACTCAGATGCATCTGTGCATAGACATATACACCCTAATATAATATATATATATACACTATATTATATATATATATATATATATATATATATACATATA
>NW_013548411.1:0-2889 GCF_000499425.1 Eimeria acervulina
CGTTCACATGTACCACTCAGAAACGAGAATTCGAAAAGTGTGCCGGCAAATACCGCGCATGCGGCTCACCGTAGTTTTCTGGAGTGAGAGTTAGAAGCATGCCAAGGTCTATCCTCTGCGCATCTGCCTGGGTCTCATCATCCAGAGGCGTCAAACCCAAACCAGCAAGACGACCCTCGTGTAAAAGCATCTGAACATAGCACCCGCACTCGCATTTTACGCCCCAAAGCATATCATCAACATTGATTAGTCTGCAGTCTCAGGAGGAGGGAAAGGTGGCCAAAGGCCCACGAAGGCCGAAACTTCCAATAAAGTCTCTCCCTAGAATGCCCTTCTGTTGTCCCCAGATGTTCTTTTGTTGGGAAGGCGAGATTACGAAGTGCTAAAAGAGCTCTAGGCTCAGGGACAAGTGGAGTGCGCCTAAAGCAGTTAGCCTCGGAGGGGAAAAAGGATGCGGAGGCCATATGCCGGCCTGCAAGCGATCGGCTGTGTAAAAACGCGGCGAAACGGACGGCACGGGCAGTGTCAAGGGGCTGAGATGAGACAGACGTAACGGCCGTGCGTACCTTGGTGTCGTCTTCAATGCCCAGTTCCCCTGTCATGACAGCGATGCCACGTTTAAAGCCCATTTCCACGAAGGCAGCCTCCTGCTCCAACTGCTGGCGCATCTTCGCATGGATTTGGGATGCAAAGGCAGAAATCTCCTCCGCCTCCCACTCCCATCCGTCTTCTTCCTCGCCATCCTGCGCAGTGCATGCATCCAGAGCTCCCTCTTTTAGTCGCCACCGATCCCCAGTCTCAATGCATTGCACTGTTACTCCACCCACTTACAGGCAGCACCGCGACACAAGAAGGGAGGCACGAAGCAGACAGATACGAGGACAAGCTACAGGGCATATATGCCAACAGTGGGCGTCAGCGCGACCTCAGGATGCAAATGAAGTTGTGCTCCTCTACAGCCCAGATACTACGAAACTACGGATGCGTAAGCTAAAAAGTGAACAAATTATCCATACGGCTCAGGGCGTGGCAGCCCAAGGTGCTGGATCAGCCTTCGCCCTGTCGAGTCGCTACTTTCGCTATGGGTGTAATAGTTGTCCCATCCTTGCTGCCACCCAGCTATTTGTTCAGCAGGGAACTACTTGTAAAATGCATGCATAAGCAATCCCGTGCGTGCACAGAGATTGCGTTAGGCATCTTAGTATACACTCTAGTCGCTTGGATGCCGCCTAAAAAATTGCCTAATAAGACCTGAAGTGGAGCGTGCCGAGGGTACGCAAGCATATAGACGTGCTGTGCTTTGGCTTGACCGACCTGCTCCGCACGCATGTATACCGAATCGGCATCGCTGTCCGGCTCGCTGCTGGCCTCAGTCAAGATGCTCCCTAGGCTGCTGCTCCTAAAGTTTCTTCTGTTGCTGCTGTCATGCGCCAGCAGCAAATTCTCAACTAACTCCACAAAGCCCATGTTGGCAACTGCGTCCTCTTGCACCCGCCGTCGCCGCCCCGTCCCCTTACCCCCTTCTGTTGCTTCTGGATGGAAACGCACAGTCCCGCCGCCCCCCTCATTTTCTGCTGCCTCTGCTGCTTCCCCTTCCTGTTCTGATGCTCCTGCCGCTCCAGGTGCTGTTGGCCCGTCGTCGCCAGAAGCCTCGTCAGGAGATGTTCCCGCATTGGTACCACTTCCGCCAGTCACTGCAGCCGCAGCAGCGGAAACTAGCCCAAAAGGCCACCACGGAGAGCTCTGCAAGGATTACACACATAGACGGTCACGATATATCACAAATCACCCGCTGCCAATCAGTAGTAGCTGCTGCTCCTGGCCTGTACCCGAGAATCACAGTCAAACCGGAGGAGAAGATGTTCGGTCCTATAAGCTGGGCAGTCTCCTGCCCCGAAATCGAGGGCTAAATTCAAAAACAGCAGCAACAACAGAAGCAGCAACGGCAGCAGCATCGTAGGTAGCAGTCGCTTACGGAAGGCTCTTCATGAGTCTCTCCTACTGGAGATTCATCTCTCAAGTCTGCCTTTTCCGGTGGGGGAGATGAAGCAGAAGAGTGATTATCTCCTGACATTGCTATTTACTGGTTGCTGCTGTTGTTGCTGCCGCTGGCGCTGAGGTATAGACAGCAGCAGCGGCAACTGCAGCATCTGGGGAGAAAGCTCTCCTACCTCAGTCAATCTGCTGCTTAAATCCCCGCGCCTTAACGAGGGGAAATGAACAGAGCAATGCAAGCATGCAGTGCTAGCGTTGCTGCTACTGCAGCGGCTGCTGCAGCAGCAACACCAGCAGCAGCATGTGTTGCCGATGCGCAGCCCTTCTCGCTGCAGAGTAAAACGGGTTGAAGGTATCTAGAGCTTCTTGGCAATAACAATGCGTAAATAAATACCGTAGAGCTCGGAATCTCTAGGCGGCTACCAGCAGCAAACCTATGTGCAGCGCCCAGCACAACAATAAGCCAGGATCGCGCGAAAAGCGCATGATAGCATAAAAGAGTGAAGATGAAAAAGAAAGTGTGCAGATTGCTTTCAATGAATTATTTCTCCCTCGAGTTGCAGTGATCAAGGCTCCGTCTGGGTAACGGCAACATGAAGGCTACCAACTGAGTGACTAGCGTGGGAAACGCATACGCAAGAACGAAGTCCAATTCATCCTAAGAAGTCTTCATTTTCAAATAAGACTATTCGCATTCTTGTTCCATAAATGGAGGGTTCATTCCCTCTAGTGCAGAACTTTGTGGAAGTCTGCGCCGCCGGAAACACAGTCGGTATGAGGCGCTGTCGGCACTCGCCTGTCGCCCGTGTGCTCCATTCAGTGTCGTTCCCACATAGAAGAACTTTGAATGTCAAGGTGAGAAAGTGTGTCAGTTATGCATGGGAAAACGGTTTT
>NW_013548410.1:0-2349 GCF_000499425.1 Eimeria acervulina
ATATATATATATATCGATATATAATATATATATATATATATTATATATCGATATATATATATATATACCGATATATATATATATATATATGTGATCACGATACACATGTATAAATATCTAAACATTGTGCATACGCATATAAACATATATTCAAAGTGTACATATATAAATATAAATATAAAATGTATATATATGTATATATTCATATGCATATATTTATGGGTATATATATATATATATATATGTATATTATAAAGAAGAAATGTCTACAAAGAAATAAACAAAAATGATATTACTGCAGATTCATCATAGAGAGGTGCGGTGTCTCTACGGCTCTCGTCTTCTGCTGCTTTTTCTTTTCTTTCTCTGCACTTCTCTCTGCATGCATGCATATATCTCTGCATGCATGCATGCGTATTATCTCTGCAAGCATGCATCTCTGCATGCATGCATGCATCACTTCATGCATGCATATGTCTATCCGTGCATGCATGCATGTATCTCTGCATGCATGCATGCATGCATGTATCTCTGCATGCATGCATGCATGCATGTATCTCTGCATGCATGCATGTATCTCTGCATGCATGCACGTATCTCTGCACGCATGCATATTTCTAGCATGCATGTATCTCTGCATGCATGCATATTTCTATACATGCATGCATGCATGCATCTCTGCATGCGTGCATATTTCTGTGCGTGCATGCATGCATGTCTGCATGCATGCATATATGCATTGATCTCTGCATGCATGCATTTCTGCATGCATGCATGCATGTTGTATATATATATATACTTTATATCCACAGAACAAATAAAGGTTTTAAAAAGAGGAGGAGAAAGCAAGAAAGACGCCAACGGGTTTTAGCTGCACTTGAGGTGTGCAGACAGCACAGCAGCAGCAAAGAAAGAAAACAAGAAATGCTGCTGTATCTACGCCTCAATAAGCATGCAGAAGAATGCTGTATAGTTATATATATATATATATATATGCTGTACATACACCTAACGGCTTCAGTACAAGCCGAGGGGTATCGCTGGAGCCCCTCGCGGTGTATATACACCTCAGCAGCATTTGTTTTGCTGCTGTTTTGCTTTTCTTGTTGTTTTTTGTTTGTTCATTTGGGGTTAGGGCTGAGGAGACTCTTTTACTTCTCGTGATGCTCTCTTTTATATCCTTTCCCTTCAGCTGCTGCAGCATCTGCTGCTGCTGCATCTGTTGTTGCTGCTGCTGCTGCAGCGGCAGCGGCATCTACAGCTGCACTTTCAGCAGCAGCTGCTGCTGCTTCTGCATCTGTTCCTGGTGCATCTGTTGCAGCAGCTGCTGCTGCTGCTGCTGCATCTGTAGCTGCATTGTTTGCTGCAGCAGCACTTGCTGATTGTGCATTTGCTGCTGCAGCTTCTGCTGCAGCTGCGTCTGCTGCTGCTGCTGCTACTGCTGCTCGCACAGCAGCAGCAAATAATTCAGTGGGGCTAGGTTTTTTATTTCTTGCTTTTATAGTGTTGCTATCATTGAAGCTGCATGCAGGAGGAGCGAAGAGAAGATACACCTCAAGCGGAATTAGCTGCTCTTGAGCAACTTCTTTTATCAGCAAGACCCTGGAGAGTCTGCTTCTGCAGCCAGCAGCAACATCAGCAGCAGCAGCAGCTGCCGCTGCTGCTGCAGCTGCTGAGTTGCCCTGCTTCAATGCGTTGTTCTGAGCAAACCCCACAAACGCATGCATTTCCTGCTGCGCATACACCGCAGCGCCTACAAGCTGCTGCAGCCCCAAAAGGTACTTTGCATTCACTCTGGGGTTGCTGCTGAATAGGTGCTGCTGTTGTTGTTGTTGTTGCTGCTGCTGCTGCTGCTGCTGCTGCTGCTGCTGCTGCTCGTGGTGGTGCTGCTGCTGCTGAGCCTTCTCCTTCCACCGCAGCAGCACTGCCCTGAGAGAATCTCTAATTGCTGCTGCTTGCTGCACGTACTGCTGCAGCATAGCTCCTACTCTGCTGAGAACAGCAGGTGTCTGTACACCTGAAAGGCTGCTGTCTGCTCTCTCCTGCAGCAGCAGCTGCGTCGTCAGCAGCTCCGCTCCAAAGGCCTGAAACTCTAATAAGCACCTCCCAGCTGTCTCCTTGCAGCTAATGCACAAAGGAGACACATAAAGACAACATGTCTCTTCATTGCTTCTCCTCCTCAATCCCTCTAAGCCCCCCACTGCACCTGGAGAAGCAGCAGAAGCAGCAGCAGAAGCAGCAGCAGCAGCAGCAGCAGGAGAGGAAGCACGTTCGCTATCGGCTGCTGCTGGTCCTGGTGCTGCTTCTCTTGCTTCTGCTACTCCTCTTGCTGCTGCTGCTGCTGCTTCT
>NW_013548409.1:0-5000 GCF_000499425.1 Eimeria acervulina
TATATATATGACGTGCATGCATGCAGAGGCAGCCAGCCTTAAATAAAGAGTGGTGAAAATGTTTTAAAGTCCCCTCACAGCTCTACACCTCTTCACAAATGCATGCATGCATGCATGCATGCATGTTTGAAGAGGTGTACAGAAGCATGCATGCATGCATGAATGCATGCATGCATGCCTCTGTAGCGGCAGTCTCCCAGCCCCACAACGAAGACAACGGGGCTTTAGCCCCAGCAACACGCAGCACTTTGCTGGCTGCATGTGGGGCTTGATTCAGCCCCGCATGCATGCATGCATGCATGCATACACACATAACACATTAACACCTATGCATGCATGCATGCATGCAAATGAATGCATCGACACATACCAAATTGCGTACCCATGCATGCATGCATGCATGCATGCATGCATGCATACCAATCGATGCTTGCAGTAAACGCATGCATGCATGCATGCATGCATGCATACCAATCGATGCTTGCAGTAAACGCATGCATGCATGGATTTGCTTAGAAGTCGGGTCCCCTGGAGAGTATTTCAGTGCTCTTTGCTCCGATGAAGATAGTATGCTCAGACTGAGAAGTGTAAGACCCAAAGACATCCGAGAGAGGGGGATAAGGTACAATTAAACCCGACTTTACTAATTGCTGCAACGCCATTTGATGAGAGACAGCCCCAGCTGCATGCAACCAACGACGACAAAATGCTAACGTCCCGAAGCGCTGCACACAAATCATACACATCATCAAATACTCTCGAATCTTTCTATTGCTGCTGCTGCTCTTGCTGCTGCTGCTCTTCTTGCTGCTGCTGTTCTTGCTGCTGCCCTTGCTGCTATATATATATATATATATACATATATATGTATATATACTGGGAGCAAACATATTACCCTATATCTATATTACACATATAATATATATATAATTAGATATTAGATATTATATATATATATTATATATATGAAGTAAAGACATACCTCATCGATGAGCTTGAGCAGATCTTTAGTGGTCTTGAGTCTCAAGGGGATAAAGCCTGCTTCAAAGCTCTTCATATAATGCGAACAATCTGCTGTCTCTTGAACGCTGCCTTTGCCTGTCGTTGCAAATGTTTCTACCGCATACACCTCACCCTCTTCGATGCGGTTTGATAAAGAACTGCTGTGCACGCTGCTTCCTACTATAGGCACTGATTTGCCTGCACACAAATATATATTATCACTCTGTTTAAATAGCTATAAAAAGATATATATATATATATATAAAGATATATATATAAATAGAGTTTGTTTATATAAAGAACTGCTGTGCACGCTGCTACCAACTATAGGCACTGACTTGCCTACAAACAAATATAAATATAAATATAAATATAAATATAAATATAAATATAAATATAAATATAAATATAAATATAAATATATATATATATATAGAGGTACATGCATGCGTATACATGTAGACAGTATTCATATAAAGAGAGATATAACATAGATATATATATATATATATATATATATGTAGATACATATATATATATATATATACATATATATATATATATATATATTTCTTCTGTAATTTGTTGTATTTTATTTGAATAAACAAAAGGCATGCATGCAAGCGGTGTAGCCCCTTTAGGCTTCCATCTCTATTAGGGTTTAAGACTTGGCTAGGGTTTAGGGTTTAGGGTTTAGGGTTTACCGGCGTGTATTCTATAAGGAGCAATAGAGTGGCCGGTAAGATTTCTAATGGGTTTAATCGGCACTGTCTGCCCGTCTAATTGCATCTCAAAAGAATTAATTGTTTCTTCTATTATACACCCTAACTCTGATAAACGCGCATCTACACCTGCTGCACGCAAACCCGCGTTCGTCGCCTCCTGTACAGTACATACATACACCCCAAACCCTAAACCCTAAACCCTAAACCCTAAACTCTAAACCAGAAACAAGAAACCCTAAACCCTAAACCCTAAACTGTGGAAGACAGTAATAAACCCTCAAGCAGCCAAATCCAACACTATAAGGCTTAATAATACTAAACTTTATAAGCACTAAACCTTAAATTACTACACAAACCCTAAACCCTAAACCCTAAACCCGGTTAACCCTACAGATCCGTAAACCCTAAATCCCCTAAACCCCCGAACACAGATTCAGAAGAAACGGCATCCAAGCCACCCAGCTTCCGCTCCCGCTGCCTCCCCAAACCCTAAACCCTAAACCCTAAACCCTAAACCCTAAACCCTAAACCCTGACCTTGGTGGCTTGGATTAGGGGATCGAATTTGGGGTCAAAGGCGATGGAAAACGCGCAGTCGATGATCCGGCCGCGAACTTGAACGCCGAAATCCAACTTGCAAATATCCCCTGAACACACAAACCCTAAACCCTAAACCCTAAACCCTAAACCCTCAATGGGCCATCAGAGAAGAAAGTTCTCGTCTACATTCGTTTGACGCGCTTCGTTTGCTGCCCGGTTCCTCTAAGCACTACTCCTAAACCCTTCAAAACCCTAAACCCTAAACCCTAAACCCTAAACCCTAAACCCTAAACCCTTGCCTTGTCCAAGTATCCGATCTTCTCCAGGGTTTGGAGTATAATGCGCAGCACATTCATTAAGGCTACAACCGGTAGGAAACCCCTTCCCTCTCTCTATTCCTGCTGCAGCAATTAGCTCTTCAGTCTTTGCTTCTAATTTGTTACACAATTCTGTTAATGATAAACCAGGCCGCAACAAACTCTGTGCATAACGCCGCACCTGCAGCACCAGCACCAGCAGCAGCAGCAGCAGCAGCAGCAGCAGCAGCAACAGCAGCGATGCGAAGTGAATCAAACACAATTTAAATAAATTAAATATAAATAAACAAAACTAAATAAATTTAAACACATTAAATATAAATAAACAAAAAAATATAAATTAATTAAACTAATTTAGACATTTATATTACATCAGACGCATTAAATAAATTAAAGTGAACGCACACCCAAATAAATTTTATTAATTTTATTAAATAATAAAATAAATAAATAAATAAATAAATATAACAAATAAATAAATAAATAAATACATAAAACAAACAAATAAATACATAAAACAAATAGATAAATAAATAAATAAAACAAACAAATAAATAAATAAACAAATAAAACAAATAAACAATTAAATAAATAAAACAAACAAAACAAAATAAAAAAAATAAAAAAAACAAATAAACAAATAAATAAATAAAACAAATAAAATAAATAAATAAATAAATAAAACAAATAAACGAACAGACAAAACAAACGCCTTTACTTCGTTTGCATGCAAAACAAAACCTTCTGCTATCCGACAACCCGCTACGCACCCGCGTGGATTAGGGTTTAGGGTTTAGGGTTTAGGGTTTACCTGGCGGTGGCACTCAGCTGCTTCTCTCAAACCCTCGATATCTACCTCAGCTAATCGCTCGGCTTCGCGAGCTTCCGCACCATTAGGAGGAGATGCGTACAACTGAATCTCCCCTGAAACACAAACCCTAAACCCTAAACCCTAAACCCTAAACCCTAAACCCTAAACCCTGAACTACGAGGCTACAGTGTAGACGCGTGGCGCTGCGCTAGAGCTTAAATCTTTATTGATATGCCCCTATCCCTCAAACCCCAAACCCTAGACCCTAACCCCCAAACCCTAAACCCTAAACCCTAAACCCTAAACCCTAAACCCTAAACCCTAAATACCTTTGGGGAAGTCCCCGGAAGGGAAGAGCTGCTGCATTGTTTTTGTAGGTGGAACCGTTTGCTGCGAGGGTTTTTCTTCAGGCCAGCTGCCTAGACACCGCAGCGCAGAGTTATCTTGGGCAGGTAAGAACCCTAAACTTTTTGCTGCTGATGCTGCTGATGCACTCTTCTTCTTCTTCTTCTTCTTCTTTTTTGCTGCTGCTGCAGCGCCTCCTTCGCCGCCAGCTGCATCTTCTGCTGCTGCTGCTGCAGCACCAAACTCCTCCCCTTCGCTCTCAGTGACTTCCTGCAGATACACCCCCGCCCGCAAACCCTAAACCCTAAACCCTAAACCCTAAACCCTAAACCCTCAAATCAGCAAGCTCACCTTCCGGGGCTCCGCCTCAACTTCCAGGCGCTTCTCTTCCTGCACCAAACTGCCCGGCATTGTGATTAGGGTTTGGGGTTCTTTCAATTAAACTTCAGCTGCAGCAGCAGCAGCAGCAGCAGCAGCAGCAAGGTTGCTGGGGCTGCACAGGGCCCCCCGTGTACATACACCCGACTATTCTCACGTTTGTGTGGTAAAAATCCACATATAAAAGTTATAAAGGCTGCTGTTGAGGGTTATTGCTGCTGCTGCTGCAGCAGCTGCTGCAGTGGGGCTGCAGCGGCTGCTGCAGCTCGCAGATCGAGCAGCAGCAGCAGCAGCAGCAGCAGAAACGAAGACATAAAGAAAGGATAAACCCCGCTAATTGCGCTTCTAGTTTTCTTTGTTTTTTATTCATTTAGAGAGTTGCGATGTTCTCCGCTGTGGCAGCGGCTTTAACCCAATAGCTCCAGCAGCAGCAGCAGCAGCAGCAGCAGCAGGAACAACAGCAGCAGCAGCAGCTACTGCTGCTGCTACTGCATATACGCTGCACACTACGGACTTGCTGCTACAGCAGCAACACACACAACCCACCTCTAACCAACTGTATTACTCTTGTTTGTTTTAACAGTAAAGGCTGCGGCAGACAGCACTAGCTGCTGCAGCGATAGCAGCAGCAGCAGCAGCAGCAGCAGCAGTTACAGCAGCAGGGAATAGCAGGACCTTCAGCAGCTGCAGCAGCGACAGCAGCTATATGCATGTAACAACTACACCTACGCCTTATGACACAGCAGCAACAGCAGCAACAACAACAACAACAGCAACACCAGCAGCAGCAACAGCAACATCCGCAGCAAATACACTGACTTCCAGCAGCAGCAGCAGCAACAGCAGGCGCTGCTGCTGCTGCTGCTGCTACCGCACACATAAA
>NW_013548409.1:10000-44718 GCF_000499425.1 Eimeria acervulina
AACACTACTGGCCCCGGCGCACCGCGCAAATAACCAGGGTTAGGGTTTAGGGTTTAGGGTTTAGGGTTTATTGTGGTTGCAGGAGAGAAGCAAGTTGTCCTGTTTAGCCCGAACCTCCGCCACAACGTACAGGGAGTAAGGGTTTATTTATTAGGGTTTAGGGTTTTGAAGCTCAAGGTTGTAGACATGTCTCGGTGATGCTCCTGAACTAATCAGGCTCGCAGGCTTGCGCCTGCTGCATCGCAAAAGCTATAAGGTTTAGGGTTTAGGGTTTAGGGTTTAGGGTTTAGGGTTTAGGGTTTAGGGTTTGTGTGCAGGAGCTGCGGGACCCGGATGCAATCAGGCTGTCTCTGCTGCAGTGGCTGCAGGCGACGTTTAAAGATGAAGCGAGGGCTCGTGATGCCGATCCGCAGCTGCTGCATTTGCTGCTGCAGCCTTCTGCTGCTGCTGCAGCAGCAGCAGCAGCAGACCAAACCCAAACATCACCCGATAAAAAACGAATGCTCACGCAGCAGGAAGCAGCAACCACCGTTATTGCTGCTGCTGCACTTCAGCTACAAGAACCGGGACTAAGCAAAAGTATGCTGCTGCTGGCTGCTGCTGCTGCTGGCTGCTGTTGTTGCTGCTGCTGCTGCTGTTGTTGCTGCTGGCTGCTGTTGCTGCTGCTCGTATTGCTGCAACAGCTTCCGTTTGCTTGATGTGTGGCAACTCTGCATGGGGTCGTTTGTCGCTTGCTGCTGCTAACAGTTACTGTCTGCTGCTGCTGTTGCTGCTGCTGCTGTTGCTGCTGCAGCATTTAGCCGCCTTTTTGGAGGCACTCCTTCTTATCATTCGGAGACGTCGCTGCATACTCCGGAGCAGCAGACGTTGCTGTCAGCAGAACTTGGTGCTGCTCATGTTGCAGCTGCTGCAGCAGCAGCAGCAGCAGGGAGCCCTGATGGAGGCAGCAACAGTCTGCAGCAGCAGCTGCTGCGGCACGACAGCCTGGGGCAGCTGCGGGGCTCCCCGTCAGCAGCAGATCATTCTTACCTGGGTTCGCCTTCTTCTCCATTGTCTCCGTTGCAGCAGCAGCTGCAGCAGCAACTGCAGCAGCAGCAGCAGCACCAAGGTTGGCGGATCGTGCAGCCTGAACGACCCGGCGCCGCCGCTGCAGCAGCAGCAGCAGCAGCAGCAGCAGATGAGGACGGGGAACAAGAAGTTGCTGATTTATCTACTGATCTTGATGATGTTGCTGCTTCTTTAAAAGTGCAGCAGCACCTCCCAGATTTGCTGTTGCGGCAGGCAGACAGAATTGATCGCAACGCCTGGATGGCTGACCTCCCAGCGCTGCTAGGCAGCCCCAGAGAGCAGCAGCAGCAGCAGCAGAGGCAGCAGCAGCAGGGGCGAGGGCAGCAGCAGCAGCACCAGCAGCAGCAGCAGCAGCATGCGGGAATGCTTATGCACCCCAGAGCGGCAGCGCTAACCCCTTATACACCTGCAGCTAGAGCTGCAGCAACGCCTGCCGCAGCAGCAGGAGGTGCTGCTTCTCCTGCTGCAGCAGCTGCCTCCCCTGCTGCTGGTGAACAGTCTGCTGCTGCAGAGACAGTTGAAGACAGACGGCGTAGCTCAGCTGCTGGAGGCGAGAAGCAAACAGCAGCAGCAGAAGGCCCCTCGCTAAGTGCGTACAGCAGCAAATAGAGACATGCTTCCACAGCATGCAATCCTCTCCTGCTGCTGCTGCTGCTTATGTTGCTGTTGCTGCTTCTGGTGCCACTTGTGTTGTTGCTGCTGCTGCTATTGCTGCTGCTGCTGCTGCTGCGACTTGCTTTGCTGCTGGTGCGGGCGATGTGAGCGCAGCAAGTGAGGCCCCCGAAGGCGTCCTTCAGCGAACGCGCAACAGCAACAGCAGCAGCAGCAGCAGCAGCAGCAGCAGCAGCAGCAGCAACGGGGGTTTGTATGGTGAGTGTCTGGTGCATGCGCACACCTTTCCTCACCTCAGCAGCAGGTACATCAGCGGCAGCAGCAAAAGCAGCAGCAGCAGCAGCAGCAGCGCGGAGCTTCCCCTTGTGCATCGTTTGTCTGTCCCTGCATTAACATCTACTAACTCTCTCTTAGGACCTCCGCATTACTCTGAAAAGCATTTATTAGGTGTAGAGATAACAGAGCTCTCTTTAGGGTTGGGAAGAAGAGCAGCAGATCTGGTGCGCAGGCTGCGCAGCAGCAACAGCAGCAGCAGCAGCAGCAGCAGCAGCAGCAGCAGCACTGCTGCAACGCGTGAGGAAGAAGAGAGGATGGCTGCTGCTGCTGTAGAAGAAGTTGAAGCAACTGCGATGCTGCTGCGGCAGCTGCTAGAGGCGCAGCAGCATGGGAACGATGTCCGTGTACACTTGCTGCTGCAGCAGGCAGCAAAGGCTGCTGCTGCTGCTGCTGCTAACAGCAGCAGTAGCAGCAGTACCTCAATGGCACACCCTACGAAAGGAAACTCATGGGGATATCTTGTGAGCCTCCACGCTCCTCTAGGGTTTAGGGTTTAGGGTTTAGGGTTTAGATTAGACGGTTTGGGCGGGTGGTGCATTGCCTGGCACAGGAATTTAGGGTTTAGGGTTTAGGGTTTAGTGTTTGTCTGGCTGACGCGGAAGGGTTTAGGGTTTAGAGTTTACTCGGATGGATTATGCGGGTTTAGAGTTTAGGGTTTAGTGCTTTTCGCTGTTGGATTGAAAGGGTTTAGGGTTTAGGGTTTAGGGTTTAGGGTTTGCAGAGTCTGCCGCAGGGTTTGCTGCCTCGCCTGAGGCGATCCGATACCCTAAAGAACATTAGCACTTTGCTGCAGCCACTACGAAGACAAACAACAGGTAAGGGTTTAGGGTTTAGGGTTTATGGAGTGAGGTGCTTGAAATGAATAGGGTTTAGGGTTTAGGGTTTAGGGTTTAGGGTTTTGCGGGTTTGTTTGCTGCAGCGCCTGTAGAAATGGGGGCCTCCAGAAGCTTCCCTTTAAGAAGCATCTACAGCTTCGACCAGCAGCGGCAGCAGCAGCAGCAGCCGCTGCTGCAGGAGCAAAGAAGAAGGAGCTCAGGAGACAAGCAACCTGCAGCAGACGAGGAAGACATCAGAAGCCGCAGCAGCCCCTGTTTTCCTGCCGCTAACGATAGATATGAACGCAGCAGCAGCAGCAGCAGCAGCAGCGCCAGCAGCAGCAGCAGTAGCAGCAGCAGCAGCAGCAGTAGCATGTGGGTCAGCGCCAGTGCCCCCGCGCTCAGCATCCGGGAAGGAGACCAACAGCAGCAGAAGCAGCAGCAGCAGCCACAGCAGCAGCAGCAACAACAACAGCAGCAACAGCAACAGCAGCAGCAGCAGCAGCAGTGGCAGCAGCAAACGGATTTGAAACGCGCAGTGATTGCGGCCGCAGCAGAAGACACCCCCGCAGCTCCAGCAGCAGCAGCAGCAACAGAAGCAGAGCGTGCAAGGAGCCTTGGTAGAGCCGCAGATGAAGGCAGCAGCAGCAACAATATCTCGGGCGTCTCTGACGACGCCGCAGCAAGTGCAGCAGCAACATCTGCTGCTGCTGCTTCTGCTGCTCGCGACAAAAGGAGACAACGTTGCCGCATGCCTTCGCTGTCTCCCCCGTCTCCTTTCACCCGCATCAACGTAGAGCATGCAGAGGGACAGCAGCAACAGCGGCAGCAGCAGCAGCAACAGCAGCAGCAGCAGCAGCAGCAACAGCAGCAACAGCAGCAGCAGCAACAGCAGCAGCAGCAAGGGGAGCGTGTGGCCCACGGGAGGCGCAAATTTAAAACTGCTGCATATTTGCCGAAGAAGAAGGACAAGGTTTCATCAGCAGCAGCAGCACCAGCAGCAGCAGCAGCGCCAGCAGCAGCAGCAGCAGCAGCAGCAGCAGCAGGTTCAGGGGACCCTTCTGAGAGTCTCTTTTCTTACAGGGATATCGACCACCGCGAGGCGCATCCGACAGAAGTGCTGCCTACAATTCAGGTGCGTCCTCTAGCAGCTAGCTAGCTAGCTAGCTAGCTAGCTAGCTAGCTAACCAGCTAGCTAGCTAGCTAGCTGGGTAGCTCCATTGTGTCTGTGTACAGCTGCTAGCTGCTGCTGCTGCTGAGACATCGTATTATGAAGAGCGTTTGTTTTTCGCTGCTGCTGTGGATAGTGGTGTATCTGCTGCTGCTATAACTGCTGCCTCTGTAACTGCTTTGCTGTTGCTGCTGTAACTGCTGCTCTTTCTGCTGCTGTAACTGCTGCTCTTGCTGCTGCTCTTGCTGCTTCTGCTGCTGCTGCTGCTGCTGCAGGTGACGTATGCAGAGACAACGCCTGCGGAGGATAGGTGTAGATACAGTGGTAGCCCTGTGTTAATCCCGCAAGTAAATGTGTTTAGAAACAAGTGGTTTAAGAAGCACCATATTATTATATCAAAGGCATTGCTAGGGGCTCTTGTCTCTTTTGCTGCTGCTTCTGTGCTCATGCATCTTGTCTAGCTGCTGCTCTTGCGGCTGCTGCAGCTGCGGCTGCTTAAGCTCCAGCTGCTGCTGCTGTTGCTGCAGCTGAATCTCCGTCGCCTGCTGCTTTTACTCATCGAATAAGGCAGCAGCAGGTGCTGTTGCAGCAGCTACTGCTGCTGCTTTCTTTGTATAGATTCATGCGTGCACCTTCTTGCTGCTGCAGCAGCGACTGCTGCTGCAGCAGCAGCAGCAGTTGCTGCAGCAACTGCTTTTTGACTGGGTTTGTTTGCTTGTGAGGCGGGAGACAAGAATAGCTGTAGATAGATATAGAAAGGAGACGCATAAAATAACAACAAATAGACAAAAAGATAAGGAGACAGAGAGGGATTCCGCCAAGCCTTCAGTCTAGGGTTTAGGGTTTATGCCCAAGAAGGGTTTAGGGTTTTAGGGTTTAGGGTTTAGGGTTTAGTGTTTACGGTTCAGGGTTTAGCGTTCACGGACTAGGGTTTGTTGTTCAGGGTTCGCGGTTTACAGTTTAGCCTGCAGGGTTTAGGGTTTAGGGTTTACTGTGCAGGGTTCAGGGTTTAGCGCTTTTAGGGTTTAGTGTTCAGGGTTTAGGGTTTCGGGTTTAGGGTTTAGGGTTTGGTGGGCAAGGCCTACTATTACACCAATGGTGACCTGGCGGCTTTAAGGCTTCCTGTTGAGGGTTTGTGATTTGCTGTGGGGGCGACTTCCATGTTTTCTGACGTTTAGGGTTTAGGGTTTAGGGTTTAGGGTTTAGGCTTTGGGGCCTAGGGTTTAGGGTTTAGGGTTTAGGGTTTAGGCTCGATGTAGATCTGCAGCAGCGGCCTCCGACACAGCAGTCGCTGCTCAGCATAGCCAGTAAGCAGTGCTGTCCCTCTCTAATAAGTTAGGGTTTAGGGTTTAGTGTTTAGCGTTTTAGGATTTAGGATCTAGGGTTTAGGGTTTAGGGTTTAGGGTTTAGGGTTTAGGCCGTCGTGAGGCCCCAGGGTCACTTGCGCACCCGCGGGGCCCGCAGCCCTTCGTTATGAAGTTTTGTTGTTTTGTCTACAAAATAAAAACAAATTGATTTAAACTGTTGACGTATTTACTTCTTTTTAACTGGGTTGAGGGTTTAGGGTTTAGAGGCTAGGGTTTAGGGTTTAGTTGTAGGAGTTCCGCTCCCTAGAGAGGGATGCCGACCTACGGCAGATGCAGCACTCCCTAAACCCTAAACCCTAAACCCTAAACCCTAAACCTGAAGTTTTAGATCTTCCTGCTCTTTCAGCTCTCCCTTTTTCACTAGTTGTTGGAAGGCGTAAACCCTAAACCCTAAACCCTAATGTTTCCTTATGCCGGGGGTCACCTTCTTCGTGATAAGCATCAGCGGATTGTGTGTATCGATTAGGGTTTAGGGTTTAGGGTTTAGGGTTTGGCGGCATTCAAGATGGAGGCATCTCAGGGTTGTGAGTTGTGGGTATTGGTAAGCTGTCTTTATCTGTTTATTAGCTTCAGGCTCCTCTAGGGTTTGCGAGGGTTTAGGGTTTAGGGTTTAGGGTTTAGGGTTTAGGGTTTAGGGTTTAGGGTTTGGGTTGTTCAGGTGCAAGAGCCCCCAGCACCCTGGGCCCCAGCAGATGCAGAAACCCTCGACCCCGAGGAGCAGCGGGTAGAAGCAGCACTCGCTGTCTCCAAGGTGGCTGTGCTGCTGGTGCTAAAGAGGTCTATGAAGGCTATCGCGCTGCTGCAGCAGCAACAGCAACAGCAACAGCAGCAGCAGCAGCAGCAGCAGGCCCACATAAAGGGAGACACAGCAACCCCCGCCAGGCTTGCGTTGCCCCCTGCAGCAGGAGACAGCAAACAACCAGCTAATGCTGCTCCTGTTGTTGCTGCTGCTGCTGCTGCTGTTCCCGCAGCCGAATCTGCTGCAGTGGGCGGCCCCCATGCAACAGCAGCAGGAGGAGCCCAAGAAACAACTGGGAGCTCTGATTCAGTTGGCTCTCGCAGCAGGTCTGCTGTTGCTGGTGGTGCTGCTGCTGCCGGTACAGCAGCAGCACCACCACCAACTGCAGCAGCAGCAGCAGCAGCAGCAGCAACAGGTCATATATCTCGTCATGGGGGTTCCCACGGGGGGCGTGGAGGCCCTTTGCATGCATTTACCTTCCGTGCGTTCGAAGGATATGTATCTGATAAACTTAAAACCATCTTCCAGAGGTCCCCTCAGCAGCAGCAGCAGCAGCAGCAGCAGCAGCAGCAGCAGCAGCAGCAGCACTCTCGACTGTGGCAGGTGCTGGCTGGGTCGGGGGGCCCCACATCCTTTGGGGGGGTCGCACCTCCACCTGGCTCTTATCGTAACTCAGCAGCAAACGCAAGAACAGCAGACAAGCAGACGAAGCTGCTGCTGCAGCAACAGCAGCAGCTGCTGCTGCTGCAGCAGCAGAAGCTTGCTGCAGCACGAGCTGCTGCTGCAGCAAGAGCAGCTGCACGCAGGAACCATTATGCCTTCTCCGGTGTATCAGCGGACCCTGATGAGGAGGGCCCAGGGTTGCATCTGTCTCCTGCTGCTGAAGCTGCTGCTCTTGCTGCAGCAGCAAACCTAGACAGCAATACAGAGGACCCCATTGATGCTGATGATGAGGCATGTGCAGCAGCAGCAGCTGCTGCTGCTGCTGCTTCAGGAAGAGTTGTCTCCCTTGCAACAACTGGGGCTTTAAACCTTCGTTTTCTCCTTGAAACAGCTCAACCAGCAGCAGCAGCAGCAGCAGGAACAGCTGTTGCTGCTGCTGCTGCTGTTGCTGCTGCAGCCGAGCATACAGCAACAAATGTGCAGCAGCAGAACTTTCAGGTGCATACCCTTGAATTCTCTCTGGATAAACTCTTTTGTCAGCGTGAGTTGCTGCTGTTGCTGTTGCTACTGCTGCTGCTGCTGCTCCTGTTTGTGTTGCAGCCGGTGCTGTTTCTGCTGCTGCTCCTCTCCATGCCTTTTTTGCTGCTGCTGGTTGTGCTACTTGTGCGCTCGTTGCTGCTGTTGCCGCTGCTGCTGCTTCCATTCCTGCTCTGGGTTTACTTGCTGCTGTATCAGCTCCTGCTGCTGTTGCTGCTGCTGCTGCCCATACTATTCTGCAGCTGTAGTTGTACGCCGTGCGGCGCGTTGCTGTTGCTGTTGTTTCTGCTCCTGCAGCAGCTGCTACAGCAACTGTTCGCTGCAGTGTAGCGTGTCGCTGTTACCCGTGGCGCTGTAGCTGCTGCTGCTGCTGCAGCAGCATCTGCTGCAGTTGCTGCTGCTGCTGCTGTTTGTGTGTTTGCATTTAGCTGGCAGCCTGCCCTTAGCTTCTCCTGCAGCAGCAGCAGAAGAGCAGTCTTCACACTCCTTAGAAAAATTCTTCGAGTGGTTGCTGCGGCAGCTGCTGCCGCGGTGGCGTAGGACTCATGAAGCAGCAGCAGCAGCAGCAGCAAAGCACTCTCCAGCACTCACGCATCATCGTCATCATCATCATCATCAGGAGCAGCAGCAGCAGCAGGAGCAGCAGCAGCAGCAGCAGCAGCATAGTGGAGACAAGGTCGAGGCTGAGGAGGAAGGAGGCCCAGCCGACTCTCCTCTCTCCCCCAGAACCAGCAGCAGCAACAGCAGCAGCAGCAGCAGCAGCAGCAGTTTACACCAGCGCATGCACGCTTCTCTGCAGGAGACTATAAAGCTGCATGCACAGAAGCCATCGGGGTGTCTCTGTGTGGTGGAATTTCTTTCTGCTGCTGCTGCAGATGAATCGTTCTTAGATGGGAGTGGAGGTCAGCCTGCTGCTGCTGCTGCTGCTCCTGTTGCTGCTGCTGCTGAGGTTGCCTTTGCTGCTGCTGCTGCTCCTGGCGCTGCTGCTGCTGTTTCGGTTGCCTCTCTGTTGCTGCTGGTTCTTTTCTTGTTGCTGCTGCTGTTGTTGCTGCTGCTGCTGCGTGTGTTGTTTGGTTTTCTTCTGCTGCTGCTGCTTTTTGCTGTTGCCTGTTGCTGCAGCACCTGCTTATTGTCTTTTTTTTGCTTTTTATTCAGAGACAGCGGAGGCGCATGCATCCTTGCTGGACGTCCTCTCGCTGCTGCTGCCCCGCAGCAGCAGCAGAGACAGCAGCATTAGAGACAGCCGCAACCGGGACAGCAGCAGGCTGAATAACAGCAGCATACTCTATCCTGATCTCAGCACCTGCAGCTGCAGCAGCACAATCACCACCATCAACAACAGCAACAGCAGCAGCAGCAGCGGCAACAGCAGCAGCAGCAGTAGCAGCGGTGGCAGCAGCAGCAGCAGCGGTGGCAGCAGCAATAGTGAGGCAGCGGAAGCACCAGCAACAGCAGCAGCAGCAACAGCAGCAGCAGCAAATGCGTCCGAGGCAGCAGACTCAAAGCCCCAACGAATTTGTGGGGTGTCAATTGGCTGCTTACAAATTAAAAACAAAACCATCAGGCGAGTCTAAACCCTAAACCCTAAACCCTAAACCCTCAATACACAGATGGCCTCCTGCTACCTCCAGAATTAGGGTTTAGGGTTTAGGGTTTAGGGATTAGGGTTTAGAGCCAGTGATGCGGGGTTATTTGCATCCAGGGACCTGTTTGCGCTCCCGCGTTGCTGGCAGCACGAGGCCCTCCAACAGCAGCAGCAGCAGCAGCAGCAGCAGGCGTTTGCTGCGGGTGTTGCTGAGAGCGCTGCTACGAGCAGCAAAGGAGACACTCAAACGGTGGAGACACTTAACTGTCTCCCTTTACCTTGGGAGCCTTCATATAATGAAACGCCGTACCCTTGTCGGTGCTGCCACGCTGTCTTCCACCCCTACTGCAGCAGCAGCAGCAGCAGCAGCAGCAGCAGCAGGGCCTGCTGCCGACTTCCACATGCTGCACGTGACCTTAACGCATTTGCTGCTGCAGCAGCGACGCATCCTCGCAGCTACCTAAGGCTGCTGCAGCACCCCACACTTGGTCTCTTGCTGCCGCAAGACATGGCAAGCCACCTCCTTTTGCTGCCGCTGTTGTTGCTGCTGCTGCTGCTGCTGCTGCTTCAGGTGTTGTTGCTGCTATTCATGTGAATTGGCTGCGGCGTGGTTCGTCAGCTGGTGCTGCTGCTGCTGTCGCTGCTGCTGCTGCTGGCGGTTTGCTGTACCTTGCAGAATTCCAACCCGCTCCTGCTTCTGCTGCTGCTGCTGCTGCTGCAGGTGAAGGTTGAGAGCGTGGAGGAGGCTCGTTTGCTGCTGAATTACGTGCTGCACTTAAGGAGCCTCCAAGGCAGCAGGGGGCCCCTGGGGGGCCCCGGTGTCAGTGAGGGCCCCCATTATATCTACTTCATTAGGACTGCTTGGGTGCGCAGCAGCAGCAGCAGCAGCAACAGTAGCAGCAGCAGTAGCAGCAGCAATGCCAGCAGAAGCAGCAGCGTCACGATCAGCAGTAGCAGCAGCACCTGCAACAACAACACCAGCACGAGCACCACCATCTACAGCAGTAGCAGCAGCAGAAGCAGCAGCACCAGCAGTAGCAGCAGCAGCAGCAGCAGCAGAAGCACATGTGTCTGCAGTGTCTGTACAGATGCTGGAGGACGGCAGCATCACTTACAATGATATTCGCTACTGTCTCCTCTGTCCCCCCTCAACTCTGCATGTGCCTTCTAAACCCCTAAACCAGCAGCAGCAGCAGCAGCAGCAACAGCAGCAGCAGCAGCAGCAGCAGCAGCAGGGACCAGAGTTAGAGGAAGATATTAGTTGTATGAAGTCTCCCTGGCGAGAGGTGAACTCTCATTAAATGCATGCACTGCAACGAATAACTCTAAACCCTAAACCCTAAACCCTAAACCCTGAACCCTAAACCCTTACGCCGAACCAGCAGATATCTAACCTTCATCTACACCCCTGTGGGCTGTCCGCTAGGGTTTAGGGCTTAGGGTTTAGGGTTTATGTTAGTGTTTGCGTTCGTCAGACACTGCAGCTTTTCCAGCTGCCTCCGTTGGCTCTAGCGAAGAAGGAAGCAGCAGCAACAGCAACAGCAACAGCAACAGCAACAGCAACAGCAACAGCAACAGCAGCAACAGCAGCAGACGCTCCTGCTCAAGGGAATGACAGCAGCAGCACCCTTGGATGGCTGTTGCGTCTGCTGCTGGAAGAAGCCACTCAGACCATCGTATCCTAAACCCTAAACCCTAAACCCTAAACCCTAAGCCCTAAACCCTTATTAGTAATCTTTTGAACGAAAGTCAAAATGCAAATTGCATCCTACGAAGCTGCTGCTGCTGCTTCTGCTGCTGCTTCTTCTTCTTCTGCTGCTGCCGCTGGTGTTGATGCTGCTGCTGATGGTGGTGTTGCTGTTGCTGCTGCTTCTGTTTGCTGCTGCTGCTGCTGCTGCTGCTGTTTGCTGCTGTTGCAGCTGCTGACGAGCATACGTTCTCCTACTAGCTTGGAAGATTCTCTTTTGTGTCTCCAAGTAGCAGATACACTCAAACGGTTTTGCATGCGACCCAAGTAAGTGCAGCAGCAGCAGCAGCAGCAGCAGCAGCAGCAGCTGCTCCAGCTTCTGTCATTTTTCTGCTGCTGCTGGTGGTGCCGTTGGTGTTTTGCTGCTGCTGCCTCTTTACCTCGGCAGCTGCTCTAAAAGGGATTGTTGTTTTCGAGCTTACTGTTTAGGGTTTAGGGTTTAGGGTTTAGGGTGCTTAGGGTTTAGGGTTATAGACAGATGCAATTTGCTGCTCTTTTGCTGCTCGTCACTGCAGAGGCCCCCAGCGCATGCAGACACCGAAACCGGCAGCAGCAAAAGTCGCTCAACTCGTATTGGAAGCCTTCTCCCAGCAGCAGCAGCAGCAACAGCAGCAACAGCATGAGCAGCAGCAGCAGCAGCAAGAGCAGCAGCAGCAGCAGCAGGACACAAGACAGAAGCTTCTGGTCAGTCGTGTTCAACGAATTGCAACTCTTGAAGTGCACAGGCCAAGCGCAGCAGCCATTTGCTTCCCAAGAATTAGGGTTTAGGGTTTAGGGTTTAGGGTTTAGGGTTTGGGGTGTACGTGCAGCCAGAGGTGTTGGAGCGACTGCGCGCAGCGTCTGCCTTGGCGTCTCCGTTGTCCCTTCATGCGCTGCTTCTAGAGCAATTGTCGCTTAAAAGAAAACGAGAAGAAGGCGAACAACTAATGCAAAAGGAGACAGATGCTTCCGATCCGCAGCAGCAGCAGCAACAGCAGCAACAGCAGCACCAGCAGCAGCAACAGCAGCAACAGCTGGAGAGGCAGAAGGAGCCAGAACCAAGCTCCCAGTGCAGCAGCAGCAGCAGCAGCAGCAGTGGAGGGGAGACTGAGGAGGTAGAAGCAGCGGGGCGAGCCCTGTTGTTGCTGCAGCAGCAGCATCCTTCTTGCTGTTTGCTGTTGTCTCCTGCTGCTGCAGCAACAGCAACAGCGCTGCAGCGGCTTGCAGATGCCTTAGAGGGCCTCAAAATCGTGAAGCCACCAGGCCTGTACAACTCCGGTGCCAGCAGCAGCAGCAGCAGCACTAACAGCAGCAGTAACAGCAGCAGTAGTAGTAGTAGCAGCAGCAGCAGCAGTAGTAGCAGCAGCAGCAGCAACAGTGGCAGCAGCAGCAGCACAGACACTGCAGCAAAGGCTCTAAGGATCTGCCCCCCCATTATATCTGCTGCTGCTGAGGCTCGCAGCCGCAAGCTGACATTTTCTAAACCCGAGTTCCACCTGGAAGTCCTAGGAGGAGTAAACCCTAAACCCTAAACCCTAAACCCTAAACCCTAAACCCACCTCTTTCTGGTGAAGGCCATTTTCTTCAACGGCTTGTCAGAGTGAACGAAAGCAGCAGCAGCAGCTGCTGCTGCTGCTGCTGGTGTTGCTGCTGTTGCTTGCGTTTCTGGCGTTGATATTTTGTAGGACAGTTGTTGCTGCATTTTCTGTTGCTGCTGCTGTTTCTGCTGCTGCTGCTGCTGCTGCAGGTGGGGTGTCCCTCTTCTTATTACAGTTTACCTGCTGCAATACTTACTGCGCGTCTGCCTGTTGCTGCAGCAGCACCTGCAGGAGCAGGAAAACTATCAGCAGCAAATCCCGCAGCAGCAAATGCAGCAGCAGCAAATGCAGCAGCAGCAACAAAAGTGCTTCACCAGCAGCACTTCTTCGTAGGGTCTAGCGAGGAATTCGCGAGTATCTGCTTTGTGCTGCCCTGCTGTCCTTCTATTGTGCTGTCTCTACACCCTCACCGTATGGGGACGAGGAGACACCCCACACCTTCTGTTACAGCAACCTGCATTCTTGGAGATGCAGTAGCAGTACCTGCTGCTGCTGCTGCTGCTGCTGGTACTGGAGCTGCTGCTGCTGCAGCTGCTGCTGCTGCAGGCGTTCGCCAGACCCCACAGCAACAGCTGCACCAGTTGCAGCAGCTGCAGCTGCAGCAGCTGCAGCTGCTACAGCTGCAGCACCAGCGCCAGCTACAGCCTGCTGCAGCAGCAGCAGCAAATGTTCATAACGGAATACTTGGCTGCTCCTTAATTGCTGCCAAGTTGCTTCGCCATCAAAAGGAGACAGCAAAGATAAAAGAAAAAGATTATTATATGAAGAGCAGAAGAGACGCAGCCTCCCGTTGTGAGGAGACAGATGTGCAGGAGCAGCAGCAGAAGATGCTGCTGCTGCAGCAGCAAATACAGGAGGTGCACCACCAAATGGAGGAACTGCAGCAGCTACTAGAGCAGCAGAAGCTACCCCACCAACACCTGCAGCAACAGCAACAGCAACAGCAACAGCAGCAGCAGCAGCAGCACCTAGACGACCCGCAGCAGCAGCAAGAGCAACGAGAAGGCCACGATCAGCAGCAACAGCAGCAGCAGCAGGATGAACAGCAGCAGCAGCAGGAAGATCAGCACCAGCAGCAACAGTCGCAGCAGCAAGAAGACCCGCAACACGAGCAGCAGCAACAGCAGTTGTTGCTGCTGGAACGGGAAGAAGACCCGCAGCAACAGCAGCAGCAGCAGCAGCAGCAGCAGCAGCCGGATGGCCAGCAGCAACAGCAACATTCCCAGAAGGAAGACCAACATTGCCAGGAGGAACAGCAGGAGGAGGAGGAGCAGGAGCAGCAGCAGGAGCAGCAGCAGGAGCAGCAGCAGGAGCAGCAGCAGGAGCAGCAGCAGGAGCAGCAGCAAGAGCAGCAGCAGAAGCAGCAGCAGCAGCAGCTAGCGGCTTGCATAGGCGACCCTGTTGCTAGGCCTTGTTGGGTTTTGAAAGGCTTAGAGAGAGAGGAGACCATCGATTTGCTGCACGGCGATGTTTTGCTGCTGCAGCTGCAGCAGCAGCTGCTGCTGCTGCGTATCTATGAGAAGAAAGAAGAAGAAAGAGAAGCTGCTGCTGCTGCAGCACAAGGCCTCACCAGAAAGCAAAGAAGTGCTGCGCTTTATAAGTCTCTTCTTGTCAGTGTTTTGCTTGCTGCTGTCCCTTCTTCTGTCTCCTCCTCTGTCTCCTTCTCTGTCTCTTGCTGTATATTTCTGTCTCCTTCTCTGTCTCTTGCTGTATATTTCTGTCTCCTTCTCTGTCTCTTGCTGTATATTTCTGTCTCCTTCTCTGTCTCCTTCTGTCTCTTCCGGGCTCTCTGTTTGTCTTTGTCTTTCTGTCTGTCCGTATGTTCGTATATATATATATATATGTATTATTGTATACATGCATATGTATATATATATATATATATATATATGTATACATGCATATGTATATATATATATATATACGTATATATATACATATATGTATATATTTTCTCGCTGTCTCTGTCTTTTTGTTTGTCTCTCTCCTGCGCATTCTGTCTGCGTGTGTGTGCGTATACCTGTTTTTGTCTCTGTCTCTGTCTTTGTCTCTCTCTCTCTCTCTGTCTCTTTCTGTCTCTTTCTGTCTCTGTCTCTTTTACTGTCTCTGTCGTACTGTCTCTTGCTTACTGTCTCTGCCTTTGTCTTTGTCTCTGCGCATTAATGTTTTTTTTATTGTTTATTTGTCTTGTTTATTTGTATGTTGATGTTTTATCCCCTTTCTTCTTCTGTCTCCTTCATTTGTTTGTCTCTCCTCTCTCTGCTGTCTCCTTTTTTGTTTATCTCTTCATTCATGTTTGTCTCTCTTATTATTTTTATCTCTTCTTTTCTTCTGTCTCCTTTATTTGTTTGTCTCTTTTCTTTTTGCTGTCTCCTTGACTTATTTATATCTCTTTTTTTGTCTCTTAAATTATTTTATTTTTTATTTTCTCTTATCTTTACTTAATTTTGTTTGTTGCTGCTTCTGTCTCCTTCAGATGTCTCTGCTGCAGCACGTAGCACCGCCTCTGTCTTTGTTTGAAGCATTTGTTCGCTGCTTATCGAGACCTGAGGATACACCGCGACTTCCTATTGAGAGACCCTTTTGTTTCCTACTACATGAGGGTATATAAACAAACTCTCTTTTGTCTCCTTAACTGTCTCCTTAACTGTCTCCTTCGCTGTCTCCTTCTCTGTCTCCTTAACTGTCTCCTTCGCTGTCTCCTTCTCTCTGTCTTTTTATCTCTTTGTCTGTCTCCTTTGCTGTCTCCTTCTCTGTCTCCTTTTGTCTCCTTTATGTCTTTTCATGTCTCTGTGTGTCTCCTTTTGTCTTTTCCTTTGTCTCCTTTTGTTTTTTCGTGTCTCTTCTTCTCTGTCTCTTTTGTCTCTTCTATCTCTGTCTCCTTTAATATCTTTTATATCTGTCTCCTTCTATCTCTGTCTCCGTCTATCTCTCTCCTTTAATATCTTTTATATCTGTCTCTTTTTGTCTCTGTCTCCTTTTGTCTCTGTCTCTTTTGTCTCCCTCTCTTCTGTGCCTGTCTCCTTTTGTATCTGTCTATTTTTTCTGTCTCCTTTACTCTCTTTTGTCGCTGTCTCTTTTGTCTCTGTCTTCTTCAATACATTTTGTCTCTTTCTCTTTTGTCTGTCTCCTTTTCTCTCCTTTAATCTCTTTTGTCTCCTTTTGTCTCCTTTTGTCTCCTTTTGTCTCCTTTTGTCTCTTTTTGTCTCCTTTGTCTCTGCCTGTCTCTTTTTGTCTCTTCTTGTCTCCGTTTGTCTCCTTTGTTATTTTTATTAGTTCTATAACTTTGCGGCACATTATTCTTCTTTTTGTTTGTTTGCTGCAGACACGCAGCACCCGCAGCAGCAGCAGTGGCTGCGGCTGCAGGCAATTTGTCTCCTCTGCAGCAGCACCGCGCGTCTCCTTTACTCCATTACAGCAGCACTACATAAGTACAAACAAACAGGAGACACCCAGCAGCAGCAGCAGCAGCAGCAGATAGTCTTTACTCCTGTTCTAGTTTCACAGCCTCTCCCTTCGGACGACGGGCGGCAGCAGGAAGGCGCAGCAACAGAAGATTTCTTAGTAAGCAACAAATGCTGCTGCTGCTGCTGCTGCTGGTACTGCTGCTGCTGCTGCTGTTGTTGTTGCTGTTGCTGCTGCTGATACTGCTGCTGCTAGTGTTGTTGTCGTTGCTGCTGCTGCTACAGCACTTTGCTGCTATCGGTGTTTCATGCGTGGCTCCTTTGGGGTTTCTTCTGTCCGCTGAGCCCAGCGTGCAGCAGCAGCAACAGCAGCAACAGCAGCAGGAGCAGCAGCAGCAGCAGCAGCAGGGACTGCAACAGCAAAGCGGGGGTTTTAGTTGTGTTTGCTGCTGTCTCTTCTTTGCTGTCTTTTCAGGTGGTGAGGGTCTCCGCTGGAGCAACGCGCCGCCGCGTGGGCACCTGGACACTGCAGCAAATGCTGTGCGTCTCCTTAGGGTTTAGGGTTTAGGGTTTAGGGTTAAGGGTCTAGGCTTTAGGGCTTAGAGGTTAGGGTTTTGGGGTTTAGGGTTTGGGGTTTAGGGTTTGGGGTTTAGGGTTTGAAGTCTAGCGTTTGGAATCTATCGTTTAATGCTTAAGGGTTTGCAGTTTGGGGTCTGGGGTTTAGGGTTTAGGGTTAAGGGTTTAGGGTTTAGGGTTTAGGCTTTAGGGTTTAGGGTTTGGAGTGGTGCATGCAGGTACTTTTCAGACACTCTGCAAGCCCTTGCGGAAGTTCTGGTGGACTTAGATGCTGCTGCTGCTGCAGTAAGCAGGAGCTTCAGCAGCAGAAGCAGCAGCAGCAGCAGCAACAACAACACCAGCAGCAGCAGCAGCAGCAGCAGCCGTTGCAGCTGCTGCTGTAAGGCAACTGAAGCCCGGCCTTGTGGGGTGTCTCCTTCTTCTCCTGCTGCTCTTTTGCTGTCTCTTCTCGGCGTCCTCTCTGATATGCCTCAGTATACAGCTTCCTTTCAAGATGTGCTTGCTGCTGCATGCGCTCTCCTCACCGATGCACCCCTGCAGCAGCAACAGCAGCAGCAGCAGCAGCAGCAGCAGCAGCACGAGCAACAGCAGCAAGAGCAACAGCAGCAAGAGCAGCAACAGCAGGCACGTTCACAGGAGAGCTCACAGGAAACGCACCAGCAGAACGAGCAGCAGCAGCAGCAGCAGCAGCAGAACGAGCACCAGCATCAGCAGCAGAACGAACAGCAGCAGCACCAGCAAAACGAGCAGCAGCAGCAGCAGGACGCGCAGCAGCAGCAGCTGCAGCCGAAAGAGCAACAGCAGCAGCAGAACGAGCAGCAGCAGCAGGACGTGCACCAGCAACAGCCGAACGAGCAGCAGCAGCAGCAAGACGAGCAGCAGCAGCAGCAGAACGAGCAGCAGCAGCAGAGCGAGCAGCAGCAGCACAAACAGGCCGTGCACGATGCAGCAGAACAGCAGCAGCAGCAGCAGCAAAACGCGCACCAGCAGCAGCAGCAGAACGCTCACCAGCAACAGCAGCAGCACCAGAACGCACAGCAGCAGCAGCAGCAACAGCAGCAGCAGCAGCAGCAACAGCAGCAGCAGGTGGGGGAGAGGGTCTCTGAGGAGACGGGGTCTCCTCAAGCAGCACCAAAGCGGGAGACATGCAGGAGACAGCTCCGCCGCTGTCAGATACTTGCTGCTGCTGAGTTGATGGAAGCCCTAAAAACACCAGTAGTAAGCAAACTATCAACCTTAAAGCTGCTGCTGCAGCAGCTGCAGCAGCAGCTGCAGCAGCCGCTGCTGCAGCTGCTGCTTACTGCAGTGCAGCTGCTGTTGAAGACGTGAAGTTGCTGCTGCAGTCTCTGCTGCTGCATTTGCTGGTGCTGCTGCTAGTTCTAGCTTCTTCTTCTGCTGCTGTTTCTGCTGCTGCTGATAATGTTGTTGCTGTTCTTGCTGCTGCAGCTGCTCTCTCCTTTTGTTGCTTCTCCTGTAATTTTCATGCAGAAGCGTCTCTCGTCTGTAACAATAGAAACCCCTCCTGCAGCAGCAGCAGCAACAACAACAGTTCCAGCAGCAGCAGCAGCAACAACAACAACAACAGTTCCAGCAGCAGCAGCAGCAGCAGTCCCAGCATCAGCAGCAGCAACAGCTGAAACAGAAGCAGAAGCAGCAGAACCAGACGCAGCAGCAACAGCTGCTGCTGCTGCAGCAATCCTTTCAAAAGCACTGGAGGCCTCGCAAGCAGGGTTTGATGCTGCTACGGGGCCCCCTGAGGCCGAAGAGGTGGCTGCACAGGCAGCGGATCCTGCTGCTGCTGCTGCTGCTGCTGCTGCTGCAACTCCTCTTAGGGGATCCATAGACAACCAAGACCCGCTGGAGGGACAGCCGAGGTGTCTGCTGCAGCAGCAGCTGGGGGCGCCTCCCTCACTGCCTCTAGACTCCAGCGGCAGCAGCAGCAGCAGCAGCTGCAGCAGAAGCAGCAGCAGCAGCAGCAACGGCAGCAGCAGCAACAGCAGCAGCGACTCCGAAAGCGAGACTGAAAGCCTCTCCCCACTCCGCAGCAAAGGGGTTCTTCAGATTCTGTCTCCTGCAGCAGCAGCAACACCAGCAGCACCAGCAGCAGAAGCACGTAGAGAAGCAGTGCCAGCAAAGGCCCCGCATGCAGCAGCAACAGCAACAACAACAGCAGCAGCAGCAACAGCAGAGTGGGATTTGTACGATAGCTCTGTCTTTTACTCTGCAGAAGAAGGAGACAGTTTGTCTCCTTTAGACTCTGCTGCCAGCTCTATAGAAGACGCAAGCCTCGGAAGGCTCATTCAACCTGCAGCAGCAGCAGCAGCAGCAGCAGCAGGGAATGCAGCAAGCCAACAGAAGACTCTTCAACGCCTAGAGGAGACTTACTCTGTCCACGAAATACGCAAAGTGCAGCGCATGCACAAACAGCTGAAGCGGAAGCTGCAAACCCTCATACAAATCGTAGAGCAGCAGCAGCAGCAGCATTCACAGCAGCAGCAGCAACAACAACAAAAACAGGAGCAGCAACAGCAGCAACAGCAGCAACAGCAGCAACAGCAGCAACAGCAGCAACAGCAGCAACAGCAGCTGCAGGATGACCAGCAACAACGAGAACAAGAGCAGCAGCAACAAGAACAGCAGCAACAACAAGTGCAGCAGCAACAACAACAAGAGCAGCAGCAGCAGCAGCAACTCGAGCAGATGCAGCAACAGCAGCAGCTGCAGCAGCAAGGGCACAGCGTAGCGTCTACACCGCCCGTCTCCTTTGGTGCTGCTGACGGTGAAGCAGAAGCAATAGGAGCTGCAGCAGCAGCCATAACGAGGCAAGCAACTGCTGCAGCAACAGTAACTAGAGAAACAGCTGCAGCAATAGCAGCAGCAACAGCAGCAACGGCAAAAGCAAAAGCAACAGCACACAAAGCAGCTGCTGTTGCTGCAGCAACAACAGCAGCAAGCATAACTGAACGGGCCACAATAGTAAGAAAAGAGGCGAGCGTCGTTGGTGCAGCAGCAGCAGCAGCAGCTGCCGCTGCTGCTGCTGCTGCTGCTGCAGCTGCTGGCACGCAGGCCCAAGTCGCAGCAACGGCAGCAAAGGCACAGGCAGCAAAAGACGAGGCAATTATTGTAGCTGCAGCAGCAGAAGCAGCTGCAGCAGATGTGGCAGCAGCAACTGCTGAGGAAGCAGCAGCAACAACAGCAGCAGAAGCAACGGAAGCAGCTGATGCATTCGCATTAGCGGCAGACTCTGCTGCTGCTGCTGCTGAGATAGAAGCAACAGCAGCAGCCGAAGCAGCAGCACAGGCGAGGCTAGCGGAAGAAGAGGCAATCGATATAGCAGCAGCAGCAGAAGCAGCAGCAGCTGATGCTGCGCCAGATGCAGCAGCAGCAGCAGCAACTGCAGCAGCTAACAGAGAAGCAAAGGATGAATCAGCTGCAGAACATAATATGCTAGGAGACACTGAAGCAGCAGATGCAGCTACCCAGGAAGGAGTAGCAGCAGCAGCAACTGCTGCTGCTACTGCAGCAGCACGGGGCCTCCTAATGCCGACGCCCCTAGCAGCATCAACTACAGCAGCAGCTCCACCGGACACTGCAGCAGAATGCTCAGCAGCAGCAGCAACAGATGCAGCAGCAACCTATGCAGCGCCAGAAGCGGGAGATGCAGCAGCGGCAGATGGAGCAGCAGAAGCAGCAGCAGATGCAGCAGTAGCAGATACAGGCGCAGCAGAAGAAGCAGCAGCAGCAGTTGCAGCAGCAATAGGTTCAGCAGCACCAACAGCAGATGCAGTGAAAGGCAGCGCCCGTATAGAGATTAAGGGAGAAGTAACCCTAGCAGCAGCAGCAGCAGCAGCAAAAACAAGTGCAGCAGCAGAAGCTGCAAGAGCACGGGCATCTGCTGCAGTAAGAGCAGCACAAGCAAAGTCCTCAGCGACAACAGCAAAAATCAAGGAAGCAGCAGCAGTGGCAGCAGCTGCAGTATTAGCTGCAGGAGCAGCTAAAGCAGCAGCGATATCTGCAGCAGCAGAAGCGGGAGCAGCAGAAATTGCAGCAGCAGAAGATGCAGCAGCAGAAGCTGCAACAGCAGAAGCTGCGGCAGTAGAAGCTGCAGCAGCAGAAGCTGCGGCAGCAAAAGCTGCAGCAGCAGAAGCTGCGGCAGCAAAAGCTGCAGCAGCAGAAGCTGCAGCAGCAAAAGCTGCAGCAGCAGAAGTTGCAGCAGCAAAAACCGCAGAAGCGCAAGCCGCAGCGACAGAGACAACTGCAGCAACAGAGGCTGCAGCAGTAGAGACAACAGCAGCAACAGAAACTGCAGCAGCAGACACAACAGCAGCAACAGATACTGCAGCAGCAGAGACAACTGCAGCACCAGAAGCTGCATCGGCAGAAGCTGGACCAGAAGCGGCAGCAGCAGCAGCAGCTGAAGCCACAAAGACTGCAGCAGCAGAGACAACTGCAGCAGCAGAGACAACTGTCGAAGCAGATGCTGGAGTAAGAGAAGCTGAGGCAGCCGAAGCTGCAGCAGCAGCGGCAGCCGCAGCAGAAGCTGCAGTAGCAAGGGCTGCAGCAGCAGCAGCGGCGAAAGTTGCAGCAGCAGAAGCTGCGGCAGCAAAGACAGCAGCAGCAGAAGCTGGAGCAGCACAGACAGCAGCAGCGGAAGCCATTGAGGAAGGCATGCTGCTGGTTTCTGGTGCTGCAGCAGCAGCGATTGAGGGGAGGAGACAGGTGTCTGAAGCAGCAGCAGATGCTGCTGCTTCTGCTGCTGCTGCTGCTGATGTTGCTCGCAAGGCAGCAGCAGCAGCAGAGCAGTGCCAGCAAGCAGAGGTTCGGAGTGCAGCAGCAGCATCAGCAGCAAAAGCAGCGGCAAGTATCACAACAGCTGCAGCAGGAGATGCGTCTGCTTTACTGTTGCGTGCAGCAGCAGCAGGGGAGCAGCTGCAGGGCACCGCTGCTGCTGCTGCTGCCTCAGGGCAAGAGGCTGCAGCTGCTGCTGCTACTGCAACTGCTGCTGCTGCTGATGCACAGCAGCAGCAGCAGCAAACACTTACGTTCAAAGAAGCTGCAAAGGCCGCGGCTCTGCGGGCTGAAGATAGAGCAGCAGCAGCAGCAGCTGCTGCTGCTGCTGCTTCCTCAGGTCAAGAAACTGCAGCAGCAGCAGCTGCTGCTGCTGTCTCAGGTCAAGAGGCTGCAGCAGCAGCAGCTACTGCTGCTGTCTCAGGTCAAGAGGCTGCAGCAGCAGCAGCTACTGCTGCTGTCTCAGGTCAAGAAGCTGCAGCAGCAGCAGCTACTGCTGCTGCTGCCTCAGGTCAAGAAGCTGCAGCTGCTGCAGCTGCTGCAGTTGCTGCTGCTGCTGGTGCGCAGCAACAGCTGCAGCAAACAGATACATTAATACAAGCTGCAAAAACAGCAGCTCTCCTTGCTGAAAATAGAGCAGCAGCAGCAGCTGCTGCTGCTACTCTGCTGGAAGAGACACAGCAGCAACACAGTGCTGCTGCTGCTGCTCTGCAGCAGCAGCAAACAGAAGTGGCAGCAGCAGCAGCAGAAATAACAGCAACAGTGCAAGCAGCAAAGAGCGAGGAGGCAAAAATCAAGGAGATCACCGCAGCAGCAGCTGCTGCTGCTGCCGAAGTGCAGCAGCACACAGCAGAGCTGCAGCAACAGAAGGAAGCAGCGGCTGCATCTTTGAATTCTGCTGCTGAGGCAGCTGCTGCTGCTGCGCTGCGGAAGCAGCAAGTAGAAGATGCATACATCATTGTGAAGGCAGCAGCAAACGAAGCCAAGGAAGAAGCAGCAGCAGTAAGACGAGAAGCTGCAGCAGCAGAGCAGCAGCTGAAGTTTAGTTCTGCTGCAACCCAACGCATGCAGCAAGCTGCAGCAAGTGCTCTTGCTGCTGCTACTACTGCTGCGCAGCAGCACAAAGAAGAAGCAGCAGCTCACGCTGCTGGAGCGCAGCAGCACGTGCTTGCTGCCGCAGCTGGGGCCAAGGAGGTGCAGCAGCAAGTAGCAGCAGCAGCAGCGGCTGCTGCTGCTGCTCAGGAGCAGCACCAGAAGGCAAATGAATGGGAAGGGCTTGCGAAGGCAGCAGCTGCTGCTGCTCAGCAAGCTGCTGCTGCTGCTGGGGAGCTCACGTCGACTATGCAGCAGCAGCACGCTACTGCTGCTGCTGCTGCTGCTGCGCAGCAACAGCAGCAGCAACAGCAGCAAGCCTTGGAAGCAGCAGAGCAGGCGAAACAAGCGGCTGTCGCAGCACAGGAAGCTGCTGCTGCTGCTGCTGCTGCTGCTGAATCAGCAACAGCAGACAGCGAGCAGCAACGGTCTGCTGCTGCTGCTGCTGCGGCGGCTGCTGCTGCTGCTGAGCAAAACGAAGACAGGAAGCTCCTGTGTCTCGCTAACGCGGCTGCAGCAAGTGTAGCCGACCTGCAGCAGCACAAAGAAGCAGCAGCAGCAGATGCAGCATCAGCGCAGCAACACAAGGAAGCAGCAGCAGACTGCGCAGCTGCCGCAGAATCTGCTGCGCTCAAATGTATAGCCACAGCAGCACAGCTGCAGCAGCTTGCTGACAGGACAGCAGCAGCTGTTGCTTCGGAGCGACGGCGGCTGCAGCAGTCCTGGGAAGCAGCAGCAGCAGCAGCAGCAAAGTCTCAGAAGCAAGTGGAGATGCTTCGTGCTGCAGCAGCAGCAGCAGCAGCAGAGACCATCGAACACAGCAGCGTCTCCGCTGCTGCGCACACAGAAGCCCTTGCTGCAGCAGAAACAGCAGCAGATGCAGCAGCAGCAGCTGCTGCTGCTGTGGGCGCAGTGCAGACAGCCGGAAGAATAGCAACAAGGGGAGCAGCAGCAGCAACTGCTGCTGCTGCTGCATCTCTGGAGTCATCCGAGCAGGCGAAACGTGCAGCAGCAGAAGCAACAGCAGCAGAAGCAGAAGCAACAGCAGCAGCAAAGAGAGCGGAGTCGGAGAGGAGCAGCAGCGCGTCCTATATTGCTGCTGCAGCGTCAGCAGCTGCAGCATCTGCAGCAGCAGCAGCGGAGCGCGCCTCCGCAGCAGAAGCAGCAGCAGCAGCTGCTGCTGCGAAAGCAGCAAGCAGCCAGGAAGCCTGCTGCACTGCAGCACGAGGAGCACTCACTTCTGTTGCTGCAGCAGAAGCAGCAGTACAAGCGGAGAGGGTGGCAGCAGAATGTACCGGCCTCTCCATAGCAGCAGCAGCAACACTGCAGCAGCAAACCTCCGCTCTAATAAACCCTCTCCCTACCCTCCCCTTAGGGGGCCCCCACCACGGGGGGGCCCCCAACGGGGGGCCCCTAACTGGGGGGCCCCCCGTCAAACCTGAGGGGGCCCCTAATGGGGGGCCCCCCCTTCAACCTGAGGGGGCCCCTATAGGGGGGCCCCTCGTCCAGGCAGCAGATATACAAAGTGCTGGAGCACCGAACGAAGAAAGCAGCAAGTGCAGCAGAGAAGGAGACAATAATGTTTATCTTGCTGCAGCAGCTACAGCAACAGCAGCAGCAAACGCAACTCAGCCTACTCCTTCTCCAGAAGAAACGGGCAAAACAAACAGACCCACTTCAAGCTGCAGCAATAGCAGCAACAGCAGTAACAGCAGCAACAGCAGCAGCAACCGCAGCAGCAGCACTAGCTTTGTCAGTGCACTTGCTGCTGTCCCCACAGAACCTGCACCATCGGAGACAGCCGAATGTACGCCAAGGCTTTGGGCGCAGTGCCCCAACAGCAGCAGCGACAGCAGCAGCAACAACAACAGCAGCAGCAGCAGCAATGAAAAGAGCACCAGCAGCAGCAGCAAAACCCCTGCCAACGCAAACAGCAGCAGCAGCAACAGCAGTAACAAGGAGGGGGTTTCACACGTCATAAGACGTAGGCCTTGTCCGGGAGACCTGAAAAATGCGGCCTCCTCCGCTGCTGCTGCTGCTGCTGCTGCTGCTGCTGCTGCTGCAGCTGAAACGTCTGCTTCCGCTGCACGGCTACTCCAGCGTGGCCTAAGCAGCCCACCAGCCTTCAACTGCAGCAGCAGCAGCAGCAGCGGTGGGCCCTTGCAGCAGCAAAGACAGCGCAGCAAAGACAGCAACAAGGATATAGGGGCAACTCCCTCTGTTAAGTGCAGCAGCAACAATAGCAGCAGCAGCAGCAGGAGTGCAGCCTCCTCTATTCATCGTCATCAGCAGCAGCAGCAAAGGCCCCCCGAACAGCCAAAACAGCAGCGAGAACAGCAGCAGCAGCAGCATCCGGGGGCCCCAAAGGCTGCAGCTGTCTCTCTTTCTCAACGCAGGGGGCCCCCCACGTGTTCTTTGGGCGTCCGCTCCGCTTTCTGGGGGGCCCCCCAAGGGTACGGGGGCCCCCGTACCCTTGGGGGCCCCAGTGTGTTGGGTGTGGGGTTTGAAGAAGAGACAGCTGTTCGGCTGTCTCTGCAGGAGACACTTGCAGCAGAAAGGAGACGGAGACGAGAAAGAAAAAGAGATATGCTTATACAGTCAAGGGTAAACTAGCACACAGCAAAGACGCAATAATATATATATATATATATATATATATTTATATTTATATATATATTTGTTTATTTATAACTTAACAAACAAACAAACACACAACAAAGACACAATTTAGAAGCAACAAACGCCCACAAGCAGCACCTGCAACCAACCCAAAGGGCCCCCAAAGGGCCTCCAAAGAATCCCCACGGGGCCCCTAAAGAGTACCCAAGGGGCCCCCAAAGGGGCCCCCCAAGGGACTGCACAAGGGCCCCCCAAAGGGTCTCCCCAAGGGGTCCCCAAGGGGTCCCCAAGGGGCCTCATAGGGATCCCCAACGGGCCCTCAAGGGGCCCTCTAGGGGCCCCCAAGAGGCTCTCTAGGGGCCCCCAATGGGTCTCGTAGGGGCCCCTTGGGGGCCCCCAGGGGCCCCCCAAAGGAGTTGTTCTGCATGCAAAGGCTCTACGGAGACGGGATAGAGGCTCCCTATGGAGCCTTGTTGATGTTGACGTTGTTGCTGCTGCTGCTGCTGCTGCTGCTGTGTGCTTCAGCGCTGCTGTTGTGGTTGTTTTTGCAGTCTTTTGCTGCTGCTGATGCTGCTGCTGATGTGGGTGTTGTTGTTGCTTCTGCACGTCGCTGAGGCTGCAAATGCTGCTGCTGCTGTTTGTGTTTGTTTATTTGCTGCAGCTGCTGCGACAGCAGGCTGCGCTTGCAGAGGCATCAGCGGAGACATCGCGTCGTTTGGAGGCAAACTTGAGAGAAGTCTCTCTAATGAAGGTCCCTTCAAAAAAGTGTCTCCTTTTAGCTTCTAACTGTCTCCTTCCTGCTGTTACTGCTGAGGCTGCTGCTGTTGGTGCTGCTGCTGCTGCTGCTGTTGGTGCTGCTGCTGGTGTTGCTGTTGGTGTTGCTGCTGCTGTTGGTGTTGCTGTTGTGGTTGCTGCTGCTGTTGCTGCGGTGGCATCGATGCACTTGCTGTTGCAGCTGCAGCAGCAGCAGCAGCTGCTGCTGCTGCTGCTGCTGACCCCTGAATGAAGCACTATTCACTAAGAGACCAATGGAGACACAAGGAGACAATAAAAGGAGACAATAAGACATAAAAGGAGACACAAGGAGACAATAGAAGGAGACAGTTAAAGATATAAGGAGACAATAGAAAGATAATAATAGACATAAGGAGACAAAGAGAGACAATAAAAGATAAAAGGAGACGATAGGAGATGATAGAAAGAGACGAAGAGAGACAATACGATGTAGAAAGAGACAATAAAAGATAGAAAGAGACAATAAGAAATAATAAAAGACATAAGGAGACAATAAGAGACAATAAAAGATAAAAAGAGACAATAAGAGACAATAAAAGATAAAAAGAGACAATAAGAAATAATAATAGGCATAAGGAGACAAAAAGAAATAATAAAAGACATAAGGAGACAGTAAGAGATACTTCGACACACCAGCGAAGGGACACTTGGAGACAAAAGGAGACAGAAGGAGACAGAAGGAGATAATAAGAAACACAAGGAGGCATTAAGAGACAGATAAACAAAATAAAACAAACACAGTAATAATAAAGTGTATAAGACTGAGACAGAGAAAGGAGACTAAAGGAGACAAAAGAAGAAGTGGGAGTCTTTTTTGGTGTGCAACAATTAAGGAGACACACGAGGGGGGTGCAGCAATCCCCTGCTGCAGAAAGGAGACAGTTGCTGCTGCTGCTGCTGCGTGTGCTGCTGCAGAAGGCTATGAGGTCTCTGCTGCAGTCTGCTGCTTCATTTAAGAAGACAGAGGAGACACCTGCTGCTTATTGTCCCCCTCCACCCCGATACAGAACCTCACGCTTCTGCGCTGCATGCAACAGCAGCAACAACAGCAGCAGCAACAGCAGCAAACTCGGCAGCAACAACAGCAACAGGCTACATGCACGCCACGGAGAAGATGCTGCTGCTGCATATACAGCAATTGGAGGTACAAAAAAGAACAGATATGAAACATTTCCAATCGAATAGCCCCTGCTGTTGCTGCTGCTGCTGCTGTTGCTGTTGCTGCTGCTGCTGCTGCTGCTTCTGTCGCTGCCGCTCACCATTTGCGGCTTTTGTATTGCTGCAGCATACCTGCTGCTACTACTTAGATTTGTTGTTAGCTGTGCTGCTGTGTGTGTGTTTCTGCTGCTGTTTGTTGCTGCTGCTTGTATGTGTGTAACTGCCGCTCTTAACCCTGCTGCTGCTGCCCCATATGCTGCTGCTGCTGCTGCTGCTGCTGCTGCTGCTGCTGCCAGAGGAAGGAGCAGCAGCAATATACCAGCAGCTGACGAGAACTCTTATGCTGGAGAGCGCCTCAAGGGCCTCAACCTCCCTTAGCTATCCCCTTCAACTGCAGCTGCATCCTTCTACGACACCACTTGCTGCTGCTGCTCCTGCTGCTGCTGCTGCTGCTGCGCCTGCTGCTCCTGCTGCTGGTCGTGAAGGAGACATGAACAGCACAATGCATAGCCAAGCAGCAACAGCTGCTGCTGCTTCTGCTGCTGCTCCTGCTGCTGGTCCACTCTCCACGCTGGTGTGGAGCCCCACAGAGCCAGCTGCGACAGCAGCAGCAGCAGCATCAACAGCAGCAGCTGCTGCTGCTGCTAATGCCCCTGCTGCAGTGTCGCCTGCAAGCAGCGATGAGGAGACAGTTAGCCTTTTGTATTCTGTCCCTGACGAAGGAGACCCTTCTATAGAGACACCAGGGCAAGCAGCAGCAGCAGCAGCAGCAGCAGCAGCAGGAATGGGGCCATCAGCAGCAGCAGCTAGATCCTCTCCCACCGCACAAGCAAAACGAAGCAGCAGCACCAACAGCGGCAGCAGCAGCTTAAGCGTCCAGGAGCAGCGAAGCCAAGCTCAAGCAGCAGCAGCTGCAGCAGTAGCTGCAGCTGCAGAGGCAGCTGCAGTTGCAGGTGTAGCAGCAGCAGCAGCTCTAGGCCAGCAGCAGCAGCTGCTGCAACAGCAGCAGCAAAACTATGGATCTCAACATGGGCCCCAGGAGCTGCAGCAGCAACTCGCCTACGGGGTGGTGGTCTCTCCTCAGCAGCAGCTGCTGCTGCAGCAGCAGCACGTGCAGCAGCAGCAGCAGCAGCAGCAGGGTGTTGGGGTGTTGGTGCGGCCCTCTTCTGCTGCAGTGTCTCCGCTTAGTTTGGGTGTATTAGCTGCGCTGTCTCTCCCCGTCAGCAGCGTCTCTCCGTCTCCTTTAATGAAGCCGCCGTCTCCTTTTGAAGGCAGCTTGCAGCTTGCTAGTTTGAGGTGTATAGACAGCTGAGCGGCAGCAGCAGCAGCAGCAGCAGTAGCAGCGGGAGCAGCAGCAGCAGCAGCAGCAGTAGCAGTAGCAGCGGGAGTAGCAGCAGCAGCAGCAGCAGGAGTAGGGTGTGCAGTAGAACAGATCTATTAGCAGCAGAGAGGAGACAGCTGGTGTGGGGTTTTAATTGTGCTGTCTCTCTGTCTCTACTCTAAAAATAAATGTGCAGCTGCCTAGACAGTACAAAAGGAGACAGGGAGTTTGGCTTCCTTGTGTCTCGTTTCTGCTGCATGCACTCATGCTTCTTGCTGCTGCTGCTCTCTCAGCAGCGAAAGACAACAGAATGCATGCAAACTGAAGCAAAACCACAAACCCCACAATTCACTGTATGCGCTGCTGCTGCTGCTGCTGCTGCTGCTGCTGCACTATCCTGCGTTCTCGTTTTTCTTCTTTGCCCTGAGCAGCAGCTGTATGCAGAGACAAAAACCTTTAAATACAACCTAATGCACAGCCGTTGCTGCTGTTCCTGTTGCTGTTCCTGCTGCTACTGCTGCTGTTGCTGCTGCAGCAGCCTTCCCGAGTCTTAGTTTTAGAGCGTATGCTTTAAGAGAAGCTAAGGAGACGCGGCCCCCCCTTCTCCCCAGAGCCGCAGGGCTTCATATGAAGAGGCCCAAGGATTGAATATTCATTCATTTAATTGTATATACACCGCAGCTATGCATGCAAATGTACCTGCAGATACACCGCAATTAAAGAATCTTCTTCATGCTGCAGGTTGTACTGAGTCTAATGGTTGGTAGGTAAATGCTGCATATTTTCGTTTATATTTACTTAAATTAAATATAATACTTCATTAAAAGCATTTATTTATTATATTTTTTTATATGCATTAACAGCAGCGCCCTCACTAACAGACTGGTAGACTCGGCAGCTGCAGCCGATCGGAGGGTTATGCGGGAGCTGTTTGTGCAGCTTCTGGGGCTTTTTAATTTATTTAATATATTTTTAATTAAAATAAATAAAATAAATGAATTAAATTCAATTTTCTGCTTCTTTTTAACCCCTATACACCCTGAAAGCTTCTAAACAAGCCCCAGGAAGGCTCCGTTTGTTTGTGTGTTTATACACCGCCCGCCCCACAACTGCATATACACCGTAACTCTTCTTATATCTCTCTGTTGTTTTCTTTTTTGTAAAGATCTCTTCTTCTCAAGCCAAGGGCTTGTCTTCTACGCTTTGGCCCGAAGGTTTATGGTTTAGGGTTTAGGGTTTAGGGTTTAGGGTTTAGGGTTTCGAGGGTTGCTGTGCCTTTGGGGCCCCCTCAATCTTCCATTTGTTTCTTCTTCTGTTGTTTGTGGATATTTTTGTGTATTTTGCGTGTCTTCCTTGGTTAGGCCTGCTAACCAGGGTTTAGGGTTTAGGGTTTAGGGTTTAGGGTTTAGGGTTTAGGGTTTAGGGTTTGGGCGCGATGTCGCTCTCTGGGCAATGGACGCCTACGGCGTCTGAGAAGGCGGGCTTAGCTATGAAATATTTGGTGGTGACGGGCGGCACTATGAGTGGGCTGGGGAAGGGCACAACAATCAGCAGCATAGGTAGGCTGTTGCTCAAGCAGGCTTTACGGGGGTTTCGGGGTCTACGAGGGTTTAGGGTTTAGGGTCTAGGGGGGTTTAGGAGGGTTTAGGAGGGTTTGTGGGGGTTCAGGAGTGTTTATAGGGGTTTAAGAGGGTTTATTAGGGTTTATTGGGGTCTATTAGGGTTTAGGCGGTTTATTAGGGTTTATTGGGTTTATTAGGGTTTAAGAGGGTTTAGGAGGACTTGCTAGGGTTTAGCATGCCTAGTGAGGGTTTACCTGGGCTTACGAGCATGCGTTTTGCGCTGCCTAGGGTTATAAAGGGTTTATAAGGGTTTAGTAGGGTTTAATAGGGTTTAATAGGGCTTACTAGGGTTTATGAGGGTTTATTAGGGTTTACTAGGGTTTATTAGGGTTTTTTAGGGTTTATTAGGGTTTTTTAGGGTTTGTTATGCCATTATGTTTTTCTAGAGTTTATTAGGGTTTAGTAGGGTTTAGTAGGGTTTAGTAGGGTGTACTTGGGTTGATTAGGGTTTAGTCTGGTTTAGTATGCTTTTCTAGGGTTTACGAGGGTAATTAGGGTTTATCGGCGTATATTAGGGTTTACTAGGGTTTATTAGGGTTTACTAGGGTTTATGAGGGTCTATGAGGGCTTTAGGTGTGGCTTAGTCGGGTATTGCAGGGTATGTTAGGGTTTATTAGGGTTTACTAGGGTTTATTAGGGTTTTATCAGGGTTTATTAGGGTTTATGAGGGTATATATATATATATATATATATTAATATATATATAATATACAGTACACACACATACAATACACAAACACATACACATGTATGTTATAATATATATCTATATACATAATATATATACATATATACATATATATACATAATATCTATATATATATCTATATACATCCTATATATATATATATATGCATAATATATATTATATATATACATAATATATATTATATATATACATAGTATATATATATGTATATATATAATGTATATATGCATGGATGCTGCAGGCGTGGTGTTGAGGAGTTTAGGGGTGCGGGTATCAGCGATAAAGATAGACCCTTATTTAAACAGCGATGCGGGGACAATGAGTCCTTATGAACACGGTGAATGCTTTGTATTAGATGACGGCGGTGAGGTAGACTTAGACTTGGGTAACTATGAAAGGTTTCTAGGGGTTTCGCTGAGCAGACAGCACAATATTACAAGCGGTAAGGTGTATAGTCAGGTTATTTCTCAAGAAAGACAAGGACACTTCCTAGGAAAGACTGTTCAGATTATACCTCATGTTACAGCAGCTATTCAGCAATGGGTCTTACGTGTTGCTCCTCAGCCTGTTCTTCATACAGCTGCAGATACACCTGAAGTATGTCTTATTGAGGTTGGGGGTACAGTCGGAGACATTGAAAGTGCTGTCTATTTAGAAGCTATTCAGCAGCTCAGCAGAAACTTAGGAAGAGATAAACTCTGCTTAGCCCACGTCGCCTTCGTCCCTTGCCTCGGAGAACAAAAAACAAAACCTACGCAACACGGTGTAAAGGTAAATCTTTATATATATAATAAATATAATATATATATTTATATATATTTATATATATATATATATAGCTATATATATCTATAGCTTATATATATATGTAGTTATATATAGCTATATATCTCTATAGCTTGCGTATATATGTATATATATATATATATATAGATTTATATGTATATATATATATATATTCATATATATATGTATATATATATATATATATTCATATATATAGGTATATATATATATATTCATATATATAGATCTATATTTATATGTATATATAGATATATATGCTACTCTCCTTTTCGTTTTATGCAGCAGGAAGATAATGATATTCATTTTGTGTATTTACTGTCTCTCTGTCTGTCTCTCTGTCTCCTTGTATATCTGTTGCTCTCTCTCGTCTTCTTGCTCTCTTCGTCTCTGTCTCTGTCTCTGTCTGTCTCTGTCTTTGTCTCTGTCTGTCTCTGTCTGTCTCTGTCTGTCTCTGTCTGTCTCTGTCTGTCTCTGTCTGTCTCTGTCTTTGTCGGTCTCTGTCTCTGTCTCTGTCTGTCTCTGTCTCTTTTGCTTTGTCTCCTCCGCTGTCGCTGTCTCGCTGTCTCCTTTTGTGTTTATTTTTTTGTCTCTCTCTGCGTTTGTTTTGTCCTGTTGATTTTGTCTCCGCTTTGGTTTTGCTTTTGCTGTCTCTTTTTTCATTTGTTTGTCTCTTCTCCTTTTGTCTCTTTGCTCTCACGATCCCCTCTTTCTTGTCTTTATTTGTCTTGCTTTATTCTGTTTGTTTGTTTGTCTCATCTGTCCCTTCGCTGTCTCTCTACTACTCTCTCTGTCTCTCTTGTCTCCTTTCTATCTCTTGTCTCCTCTCTCCTATACATATATATATATATATATATGTATATACATTTATATACAGAACATACATTTCTAAAACAATGCTTCCACCTCTGCTGCTGCTGCTGCTGCTGCTGTTTGCTGCTGCTGCTGTTGCTGCTGCAGGAGCTGAGGGGTGCTGGTTTAACCCCTGATTTTTTGTTTTGTCGCTGTGAGGAGCCGCTGACGGAGGCAGCTCGTCAGAAAATTTCTCTGTTTGCACAAGTCGAGCCTGAGAATGTAATCTATTTAACTTAATTTAATTTAACTTAATTTAATTTAATTTAATTTAATTTATTTTAATTTAATTTTAGTTAAATTCAAGAGAGAGGAAGGAGACAGAAAAGAGAGGGCGAGAGACACAGAGAGTGGAGGCACAGAGAGGAGATAGAGAGACAGCAAAGGAGACAAAGAGACAGAGATAAAGAGACAAAGAGAGAAAGACAAGAGACAGACAAGAGACAAGGAGACAGAGACAAAGAGACAGCATCTGCCTCCTTCCTCTTCATTTAATTTTTTGTTGTTTGTATTTTTTTGTTTACTTCTGCTTTTTCTGTCTCCTTTTGCTGTCTCCTCTTCCTCTTGCTTGCGTTGCGAGGATGTTTTACTGTCTCCTTCGATTGTCTTTGTCTCTTATTTTTACTGTCATTTCTTTTTATTTTGTTTTTATTTATTCAAGACGTGTGGGGCAGCTTGTTGTTGTCTCCTGTCTCCCTCTTTGTCTCCTTACTCTTGTTTTATTTAATTTTTAGAGACAGTTTTATTTGTTTTTATTTTTTATTACTTTCTCTCGCTGGGCTTTTCTGTGTTTGGTTCTGTCTCCTGTTGTCTTGTTGCTTTGCATTGTCGTTTAGCTGTCTCCTTTTTTATGTTTTGTCTCCTTTTCTTTGTCTTTAGATTTTCTTTGTTGTTTAACTGTCTCCTTTTTATGTTTTGTCTCCTTTTCTCTGTCTTTAGATTTTCTCTGTTCACAACTGCCAGAACATTTACCGAGTGCCGCTCATCTTAGAGGAGCAGGGACTGTCGGAGAGGCTTATTCAGGTTTGTCTCTTCTTGTGTCTCTTCTTGTCTCTTCTTGTCTTTTGTTGTGCCCCCCTTTGTCTCTTCTTGTGTTTCCTCCTGTCTCTTCTTGTGTCTCCGTTTGTCTCTCCTTGTGTTTATATGTATATATATATATGTATATATATACATGAGGGTTTATAAGGCTGACGAACCTTGTAAAAGATGTTCTGAGGGTTTAGGGTTTATGAATTATTTATAAATTGTTTTATTTTGTCTTAAAGGATGTTTAGGGTTTAGGAGATTATAATAAACGGCTTTTTATTAATACTTTATTGTTCATTATGAGGGTTTATATATATAATATATAATATATACATATATATATATATATATATTTATGCATGCATTACATATACATATATATACACTATATAATATATGTATGTATATATATATATACTTCCTTTCTTCGGTGTTTAACTGCATCCGCAAGAGCTCATTGTTTACTGTTTCTTGTCTATTGTTTACTGTTGATTGTATATAATGTAAATTGTTTATTGCATATTGTTTATTATATATTGTTTATTGTTTATTGTTTATTATATATTGTTTATTGTTTATTGTTTATTATATATTGTTTAGGGTTAGTTGTGTGTGTGTATGTTGCAGCGTCTGGGTTTGAACCGGAAGGAGCTGTCTGAGCGTGCATGCAGCTCTTTATCTTTACGAGTGTGGGGCCGTATGGCTGAGCGTTTGAGGGTGGTGTCTCCTGGGGCCCCTTCAAGTGTCTCTATAGGGATTGTAGGGAAGTACACAGGGCTAACAGATTCATATTTATCTGTTATTAAAGCTTTAGAGCATGCAACGATGGAGGCAGGGCTGGGGCTGTCTATTCGCTGGATAGAGAGCAGCAGTTTAGAAGGAGACAAAACCTCTGATCCCTCTGCTTCCTCCTCCAGCAACAACAACAACAACAATAACAGCAGCAGCAGCAGCAGCAGCAGCAGCAGCAGCAGCAGTTATGAGGAAGCATGGGCTGCTCTTCGAAGTGTAGATGGTGTTGTATGTCCTGGGGGCTTCGGTGATAGAGGCATAAAAGGCAAGGCTTTAAGCGCAGGCTACTGTAGAGACAATAATATAATAAACCGTATTTAGGAATATGTTTAGGGATGCAGACAGCAGTAATAGAGTTTGCGCGAAGCATGCTTAATCTTGAAGACGCAGACTCTGAAGAGTTTAACCCTAATACACCGCATCCTGTTGTTATATCTATGCCTGAGCATAATACTGCTAATAAAGGAGGGACAATGCGCTTGGGTAGAAGAGCAACAATCATTAGAGACAGACAGTCTCTAACTGCTGCTTTATATGATGAGGAGCCTGTTGTAGATGAAAGACATCGGCATAGATATGAAGTTAACCCTCTGTATGTACAGCAGATGGAGGCTAAAGGTTTAAAATTTGTCGGGCAGGATGAAAGGGGACAGCGCATGGAGATAGCTGAGTTTAAAGGGCATCCTTTCTTTATTTGCACGCAGTATCATCCTGAGTTCACATCTAAGCCTTTAAAGCCTAATCCCCTCTTCTTAGGGCTTGTGCTCGCTGCAGCAGGAAAGCTTCAAGACAGACTCAACAGCAATGGAGGCCGCTTAAGGGCAGGAGCAACGTATGAAAATATGTGAACATTATCAGTAACATATATTATCAATATATATATATATATATATATATATATATATATATATATATGTATATGTGTATATGTGTGTGTATATAT
>NW_013548408.1:0-3130 GCF_000499425.1 Eimeria acervulina
CGTTGAGACGTTGTTATTTGTCTCCGCCTTCGACAACAGTATCATTTGCCCCTTGCTGTTCTAGGCGATGTAGGAGGTCTAGCACTGCCCCATGATTTAGCGGTTAGTGATGCGTTTCACGTTATGAATGCGTACTTGGCGTTTTGTCGGAGGCGCGTAACAACCAGCAAACGGTTTGCATGTGTTGGGGTTGCCACGTCTTGGAATAGCGCGTGCGTTGAGACGTTGTTATTTGTCTCCGCCTTCGACAACAGTATCATTTGCCCCTTGCTGAGACGATGTAGGAAGTCTTGCGCTGCCTCATGGCTTGGCTACCAGTATTGCCTTTGCCTTCGATGATTCAACGTCAGTGGTTGCCGATTGGCGCAACGGAAGCTGCACGCAATGCCGAAGTTACAAGATTTTAAGAGCAGGAGAAGAAGGAAGCACATGGTGCAACGGAGGCTGGATTAAAGTGGACCTTAGGACAAGCCTATTGTCGCGCATACAATCCCTAGTTGCGCCGAAGTCGTCTGCAATTGTGTAACGCCCCACTGGTGGTAAACTGCCATTCTCGCTTAACGCGTGATGCAGAAGGATTTGCTACGATGCTGTGTTTAATGCACTAAGAGGACATGCAAGTGACAAAATGCGACGATGCATTGCGATGCCCGCAGACGCTGTTGACTCAGTGTGCTTTCTGCCCAGTGCTCTGAATGCCAATGTGATGAAATTTAGTCAAGAGCCGCTTGATGGCGGGCGGAACCATGACGCCCCTTAGGTAGCTAAATGCCTCATAATCCAAATAATGATGTGCGTGAATGTACTAAGGATATTCTCAATCTCCTACTATCTAGGGAAAGCATAGCCCAGGGAGCGGTCTTGGAGAAATCAGCTGGAAAAGATGACCCTGTTCAGCTGGGCTCTAGTCCAACTGTGGGGAGCTCTCTTCGGGGATGTAGCATGGGCGGGAGCTTAGGCTATCGTAAAGAACCACTGCCCAACGCGCCACTTTACTCAACGCTCATCCAACCTAGGCGGTGAACGAGTGTGGATAACGTGACGTGCTGACGCGAGATGTTGCAAGGCTGCGCAAGCAACCGACTAAAGCGGTTCGTGAGAGATGCGCTTTTGTTGCGACTGTATTTTGCTACAAAAGCGGCTCGTCAGAGATGCGCTATTGTTGCGACTGTATTTGCTGCCAGTCAGTAAGCAGATAGTATAGGCAGATACTTTGAGCATCACTCGTCGTCCATTTTGGGGAGCTTCAGGGAGGTGACGTGCTGAGGTGGTGTGGGCGAGTGACTTGCTAGGTAAGGGGCATGGGTTTGCAAGCAATCTTGTAACACGGCATTTAAGTTTTTGCGTCGGGCATCCCACCGCTGCCGCCTTGTGGGCAGCGCTGGGCCAGCCTGCGTGAATGCGACCCCGTTTGCTAGCGCATGCGGCGGCGTCCAACAGGGCCCACCTGGCGTATTGGCAGGGGGAACAACAGTGGGTCCATAGAGTTTGCCGTAATGCAGAGTGCAATATGTACCTGAATGCGGTCTGCTGGTTTGCATGCACGGGCTCCACGGGCGGCGACGGATGGGACCTGAGGTGGACGCTGCGTCGTGGCAACTTCAAATGCTTGCGTGGGGCTGGGAATAAGCATGAGCAGGTTTAGATCATGCGGCAAAGGCATCATCAATAGCGTTTCCGAAGGCGTCTAGTGCCGTCCCAACAAGGGCTGTCCAGCGTGAACTTGCATTCCTTCTCGGTTGGCACGAAGCGCCAGCCTTCTCCCGCTTGGGTACAGGTTTGCAGTGCGCGTGCAATGTGCATTTCTATCCCCGCCAAGTGGTCAAAACACTCATATCGTCAGCGTACTTAGATCGGTGAAAAGGTTACTTCCGTGTACGGAGGGCTCATACGGTGTACAGCACTTCTTTGACGAAAATAGCACGGTGCGGAAAGTGGGTGCAGCAACCCTGTTTCGGACAGCGGCACGCTTGGCACGCTTGACCTCTTCGGCGGTAAATTGTTACTCTGCTTATCCAGTGCGAATCGACATGTTCAGAATGCGGCGTAGATAAGTTACAGGCATCCAGCCTAGCAATTGTGGATGCCTTTAAAAAGGTCAGTCCTAACTTGCTTTCAAGCGGATGCAGTTGCATGGCACGGTGCAGGATGTGAGTCGGGTGTTGAGCGAAAAATGCGTGCGTGCCGGTCAGTGGTTTCGGTGTTGGACATTGATTAGCGTGAGGCTGTTATGGCATGCGGAGCGTAATTTTGAACCTCCATAGAGGTTTTGTGCTGAACAGTCAAGTGGGGAAGGTCTGAGCGTTTTCTGCCTAGTCGATGCGATCCATGAAGCTGAAGTGTGAGTACCCGGAGAATATGATGCACGGGAAGAGGCTCCACATCTCGCTTTGCCCCGGCAAGGGCTTAGCTGCAGCACTCAGACTATGTGGCAGCTACGCTCACCTTCTCGGCGATGACGCGCCGGGCATAAATGCGGATGCTTTACAAATGTAGCACTTCTTCTTGACTGGACTACCAACATTCGCATTAAGGTGCTGGAACAGACCGTTGATAGGACAGACGGAAGATTACCAACCTTTGGACGGGGGTGTTGCAGAATCAGAGGGCAGACGGAAAAAAAGAACTTTCTTCATGCACCTGCGTAAGTTAGGTGGAGCGTGGAAGACTAGCGAGTGCACCTATTGTACCATTAGGCAACCCTCGGGTGTAGTTCGTTATTGCGTGGACGAAATAGTCTTTACCCACCGCAAGAGGAAATGCGTGCAGCGAGTGCGTACCCACAAGTCAAGCGCCCATTTCCGTTTTGGCTGAGTTTGTGCCAAACGCAGTGCATAGACTGTGGTTCATTTGATCTATACGTAAGGCGTATGCATTGTGCACATTTGCGGCTCGCCATATATTGCTTTGAAAAGTGAAGCAATGCCACTCTGGGTCGCACTATTGCTATATATCTGTGCTATTATATTTGCTGTTGCCTTCACAGCGTGAGCAGCCAATATGAAATGGGCATTGTGCACCAGTTGCCAAGAGCTGTGAGCACTACTTGCGCGATGGTCGGCAGCACTTCTAATGTTAAAGGCGGTTCAGGCGAGTTGCATTGCGCGGTTGCGTACCCTAGCACATTGCG